>NC_060178.1:19263957-19564416 GCF_021184085.1 Oncorhynchus gorbuscha
TTCTCCATTTAGTATTTATGTCTATCATTTGGGTCAGGTGGTGGTTGAGCATCTTTCGTCATTGTTGAAAGACAAATATAAAACATTTAGCAACAAGATGCAGACGTCCTGTGAAAGCAGAGACAAACACAGTCGTAAATAAAAGTTCATGTCAGCTCAGCATTACACGAGCAGAACAAATGCCTCCCATTGATCAGCAGTAAGAAAACAGGGAGACTCAGCGATGGGGGATAAAACACCAAACCATCAACTAGCGTAGCCATCTCATCCTGCTAGACCAAATGAATCATCTTAATGAACTATAAACAATACATACTGTGGGCTTTAATTATGTCCCATGAAAATAGATAGAAACAAACACACAGTTAGAGAGGGGAAAAGAGGGAAAAACAGGGGAGGAGGCTTACAGAAGGTGGAATTCCTCTGGCACCACCGTCGTCTCCATTAGAGGGCTGTTTTGGTTTCTGTTCACCACTGCCGTGGTTACAAGGGGGAAACAGGAGGGAAAAGGGGAGTTTTGGTGCCAGTTCTGGGAGTCTGAGGTAAACCCTTCCTGCTCTCCCCTCTCCTCCCTCTATGTTGCCTGGCGAACGGTTTAGCGTTAGCCCCAGGCAGCCCTTCTCCAGACCACTGGGCTGATAAAGGAGCGCTGGCATAAATTCCCACATTAAAAAAATACTATCTATACTATACTATGGTATAAATACTATAGTATACTGTGGTAATACCTACTATTGTATACTATGGTATAAATACTATAGTGTACTGTGGTATACTTACTATGGTATACTATGGTATAAATACTATAGTATACTATTGTATACATACTATAGTATTCCCTGTAGTGTTTTTACAGACTATACTGTAGTATTCTGTTAGGTGCCTCCTAAGAAGAGGTAGGTGCAGGAGTCAGGAGCAGGAGAGCAATGAATTCCAGTTTGCACAGTCATTTATTATAAGTCCCAACCCACCAACAACAGGCTGGGAAAATCTCAAAACACACGGAGGAGAAACCTCTACTCCTAACACAGTACCAACGGTACAACGACTGTGAGGGAAAAACCCCTGTGGCGCAAACACGCACCCCTAACAGAGCAAACACAGCAAAATAACCCCGCACAAAGACGAGCAGGCAGCGAAGGTTAATAAACCCACCGAAATGAACTAATCAGACACCGGTGATAACAACAACAGACAGACACAAACAAAAAGGAAAAATGGATCTATGGCAGCTAGTAGGCTGGCGACGACGACCGCCGAGCACCGCCCGAACAGGGAGAGGAGCCACCTTCTAGTAGGCTGGCGACGACGACCGCCGAGCGCCGCCCGAACAGGGAGAGGAGCCACCTTCTAGTAGGCTGGCGACGACGACCGCCGAGCGCCGAGAGGAGCCACCTTCGGTGGAAGTCATGACATATTCACTGTAGTGTTTTTGCGGACTAAAGTCTGAAAAATCACTACAGTGGATAACAAAGTATTTACTGTAGTATACTGTTGTATTTACAGTTAATCTATAGTATAAATAGTGTAGTAAAATAACTGTAGTATATACTATAGTAAGTAATGTAGTGTTTCTGCGGACTGTAGAATACTGCAATATTTATTATAGTGTTTTTGCGGACATTACTGTAGTATTTACTATAGTGTTTTTGTTTGATCATATTTGACATAGAAGTGGAGGCTTTCTCCTTTCAGAAACCTACTGGAGAAATACTAAAAGAGCACATTTTCCATAACCTTTAGTTAGGTTGGACTGGGGTTTAAACTGAGAGTTCAGCGATTTTTCTATAACATGTATGCAACACGGTATATGGTTTATACCTTATACCTATGTAGGTTTCTCACTTATGGGTGGCACAAGTTGACATATAGGGAGGGGAATGGGCAGGGTATATGCAGATTAAATAATGTAGTAGTATTTAATATAGTATTCTACAGCATACTGCAACATTATTAAGTACTACACATGATCGATGGATACTATAGTGTGTAGTATAGTATACTACAGTTTACTACAGAATTCTATATTAAGTACTCTATAGTAAACTGTAGTATTTCTTCATGTGGGTTAGCAGCCAGCGCTGACGTTAGGCTCCCATCTCCAAGACACCCCCCCTCCCATGCGATAGCGTTCCACAGAGAGGAGGGTGCTGGCGGCGCGGGAATTCATCACTTTGCTAAAGCCCCCAAACACTACGTTAGCATTAGTGCTCAAATGGAAAAATGTGTACAGCACGCCAAATGTAGCCCCCATTGGTTCAGCGCTAAAAACCACTGGCGCACCCCACACCCCCTCTATGTTTTGTTTGGGTATCTATTAGTCTTGGGGCCAGAGGAGAAATAATTTACAGTACATGAGGTTGATTGATGACACAAAGAGTTGCTGTTTGGGCGCTTGTCTCATCACTCGCTCTCTCCCCAGACATAATACACTTCCCGCAAGGGAAACACACACCAACCAAAACACAATCTGAAATTGTTTCAAGAGACGTGACACTTAAAGTTCAAAACAGGGCTGGAGGCTGGGCAGAAACATTGTGCTGCTGAAATCTGATTGGCTGGGCCTGGCTCCCCAATGGGTGAGCCTGCCTGCCAAGTGGGTGGGTCTATGGCCTCCCAGGCCCACCCATAGTTGCACCCCTGCCCAGTCATATGAAATCCATAAATTAGGGCCTAATGAATTCAATTTCAATTGACTAATTTCCTTATATGAACTGTAAAGCAGTAAAAATCTGTGAAATTGTTGCATGGTGTGTTTTATATTTTTGTTCAGTATAATATTGGCAAAATGATACGATATATGGTAAAAAATGCTATCTGTTTTTTTCCCATCACTAGTACCAAGATGGATCTGGTGTAAGCCAACCTTGGGAGAGCAGCTCTTCTTGAGTTAGTCGCTACATCGACTGGTGGGTTTATAGAATGTTAAGGGGATTAAGAAGAAACTTGTGGAGAATCCCCTCTAATCCATGGGCCCTCCTGATCAAAGGCACCCAGATAGCTTTGACTTTAACATACTTCCTTCTTCTCTTCTCTTCCAGAGCCTCACTGTAGATTTTTCCAATTAAATGGTTTTCTGTAGTGTGGGTTGCCTGATGGTTGGACCGCGGCGTTCTGAGAAAGAGAGTGAGAGTGTGTGAAAGAGGGTGAGACTGAGAGAAACCAGAGAGACTGGGAGGGAGAGGGAAATTATATTCTGTGTGGCAGGCTACTAACGCTGTTCTGTTCTGCTGTGATTCCTTGGCAGTGATTGGTCGGACTAGGGAATTTCGAGAGCCTTAGGTTGTCCATGTAAGTTTGTCTGTGAGGTCTGCTGGTCAATTGGTCATAAACCCTTCAGTGGTCCATCTCCTCATACATTAGAAATATGAACTCTCCAAAATAGCCCAAACGTAATCTCTTTGCCCACCTGTTTAACACAAAAACCCTGTTACCAATAATAATTGTGAGTTCTATGCTCTCCCTTCACATGTTGCTGAGGGGAGAGTAAGAAGAGAGGGGTTTGATGACGGGTGGTGGTAGCTGGGGTTTGGCGGAGGTGTGATGTCGCCATCCTTTGGGGGGGGGATCCAGATTCAATTACAGAGGTATAAGAGGAGCTTTGAGTGAGAGACTGAGCTCACAAACACATACATTCACGGTGTAAGACGGATTCACACGCACACATTCACAGTTTCACATCCCATGTTTCAGACTGAACATCAGTGTTGGGCTTTAACAGGACTTGTTCAGTCTTGACCGTCTGTTGGTGGACAGATCGCTTTATATTATCAGCGCTCAGCTGCTGTACATGACTTATAGTACTGCGCTATTGTTAGGCTACGCCTATGTACTGAATACTAGACATGCCTAGTTAAATAAAGGTTAAAAAAATGTTGTTTTATTTAAATACTGTAAGTAGTGGCTCTAACCTAGATAACATTCACCATTCCACTAAAAGCTCAGCTGAGACTTGGAACCATCACAACCACTCTATCATGGAATGCCTGCAAACGGGGGGAGGAGAAACAAACAAACCACAGAAACAACAACAGTGGGTGTGGGAGATGTAGGCCCTGCAGCATACTCACTGTGATCCTCTATCTTAGGTGGGATAGGAGGACAAGACCGCTTTATTCAGTCTGCCTGTGTGGATGCTCTCCAGAAAGGCCCGAGGTCAGCCTCTGTGGTATTGGCTGGAGGAAGGGTAGGGGCGGGAAACTAAAGGGAAAAGGTGTCAGAGAAAAAAATAAGAGATGTTATTGTGTCTTTGGTATTTCAGAAAGTACACAATAAGACCGGAGGGGATTTGAAAAGAGAAACTGAGTGTGTCAAAATGATAGCGTTTCACCTTAGTAATGGAAGCTTCGCAACAGAAAGAAATAGTTAGGAAATAGAAAGTCACATGGCTGTTGGTTGCCTTAGAACTGATTGCGAAAAAACTGTAGGTAAAAAACAAAATGTTATAGAATTTTTTAAAGTCTTCTCCTGCTTCAATTCCATGTATGAATGAAACTCAATGTGTGCATATTTGATCAAATACATAATGCCTGGAAGTTGTCCATAAATGGGGACTCTCTACTTGCAAAACTCAAAAGTGTAGAGAACGGAAGTAGAAGTTGATAGATTTTTAATCCGACAGCTTTTCAAAAATGCCATATTGAGAAAAGCTCGAGTACAGAATGGCGCTGGGAATCTGTCGTTGTCCCATCAGAGTTGCCAGCAGCAGAGCTGTAAGTGATGATAACAGCAGTTGTTACCCATTCATAATCAACATCTGTATGTTGGCTCTTGATAACAAGCCATACATTTATTTTATTGTCACATACACCAGATAGGTGCAATGAAATGTGTTGTTTTACAGGGTCAGCCATGGTAGCATGGTGCCCCTGGAGTAAATGAGTGTTAAGTGCCTTTCTTAAGTGCACATCGCTAGATTGTGCCACCTTGTCAGCTCAGGTATTTGAACCAGCAACCTTTTGGTTACTGGCCCAATGTTCTAACCGCTAGGCAACCTGACGACCTAATAAAGCACTGCCAGCTGTGATTAGTTTGACATGGCAGCAGCAGCCAAAGGGGAGAAATCTATTCTCTGTAAAACTCCTAACCTTTCAACAATTTACCCTCCCTTTAACATTTGTTTACCAAAGCTGAGGCTATTTAAATCCACTCCAATCTGGTCTTAGTCTTACAATCTCTGACCGAGCATCGTCTTGTCTGTCAGGCCTGGCTGTTCCTTTAAGGACAACTTCTCTTCACTGGTTATTTTCTCTGGTTGTCCTTGAATAACATTAGAGGTACAGCTATTGGCCCCAGAGGCACTCCACTTGGCACCTCTACAGTTGCAACTCCAGTTCTGTGATTATTGTACAAATGTCCACCGTGTTCTACGCGTTGACAGTGATTCCACACAAAGCCTCCCCCCAAGCCAAATCCACCCGAAACAAACTTCTCCCAGTAGTTTTCCCCCCTTAATAAAAGAATGAGAAACTAAACTTGGCTGTCCTGTGTTATCTCTGTCTTTCCATGGCACTGCAGCTCTCCCAGGCAGCCATGACAGGATATTGATGTGCCTCTTCTCTAGAGTCCTCCCTCGACCCCACTCCACCCCACACATACATCCTACTTCACGACAGAGAGTTCAAACCCCTGGTGAAGAAGAGCTGTCAGCCACCCTCCACTCCCGAGACCACAGAGTTCAGATGTCAGAGGGCCAGGGTGATTGAAAATAAACCCAACTCAAACTGGAGGTCTGTGCATCCTCTCCTAACATAAGTGAGTGCCTGTCACCATTTTGTTAGCATCAACACTTTCTCAGCCTATAGGAGTGGGATGGGTTACTGCTGGTGGGGTTTGGTGCATTGTTGTCAGTGCCATGGCTATGAGGATGTGGAGCTGGTTCAACCCCTGACCGGTTCATCTCGAGCGGGATGAGGGGGAGCCGACTGGAACAGACTGGAGCAGGAGATCAGAGCGCTGAAGTGGAAAAATGACACTTTTATCAGGGCTTCTGAGTAGACAGTCATTCATGCCTAGCTCAGAGTCATTTTCAGAGGATGACGCGAGGCAGGCCAGAGTGGGCCCACTGCCGCCCACTGCCGTTTGGGGGGCACTGCCTTTTTAGGAACAAGGAGGGATGGAGGGAAACTCTTAGTTGAGGATAAGAAGATGGCAGATTTCAGGTGCACTTCACTGTGACTTCATTCCTTGGAGAAGGACTGAAAATCTTTGCCTTAATCTTCTAATACCAGAAGGAAATCAACTGAACTAGGACCTCTTAGACCAGAACACCAGCTAACCTCCATACTTATCTCTCCCATTCCTTCCCTGTTATTTTCTCTCTCTCTCTCTCTCTCTCTCTCTCTCTCTCTCTCTCTCTCTCTCTCTCTCTCTCTCTCTCTCTCTCTCTCTCTCTCTCTCTCTGTCTCTCTCTCTCTCTCTCTCTCTCTCAATTCAATTCAAGGGCTTTATTGGCATGGGAAACATGTGTTAACATTGCCAAAGCAAGTGAGGTAGACAACATACAAAGTGAATATATAAAGTGAAAAACAACAAAAATGAACAGTAAACATTACACATACACATCTCTCTCTAACCCCATCTGTCTGAACTGTCCTCCACTCACTGACCTCATAAAGACGCAAGTAAGAGGATTCCGTCGTTTGTGGTGTCAAACCAAATCATATTCCAAGTGCATATAGGGTAAAGAGCTTATATATTAAACATTTTATAGTATGAGGCTATGCTGTGTGACGTAGACTCAAAACTCACAGCCATAAGCTTCTTCTCCATTTATCCCTGTTTCCTGCATCACACACTTTTTCCATACTGCAGGGATGACTATATAAAAGGAAGTGACTGTATTTACTGTATACCAGATTTAAAATATATATAATAACTGGACATAAAGGACTGTCAAAACACCAGCAAATCAGCTCCATGTGCTTTTAGTTTTGGGAATCTGTTCCGTAGTAGTCCCACGCATATTAGAGAGATACATGTATATGTGATCGTATACAAATATAAGCAAGGTTTGAAATGATGATGTTTTAGTTAACAGTATATCTGTTTGGGCTTCTTGTGGTCAATATGCAGTCTACAAATGATTTGTAATGATGTTCCGGCCCCCTGACCGTCCGCTCAAAAAGAAATAGTAGCCGCGGCTGAATCTAGTTGATGATCCCTGATCTATAATGTGTGTATCAGGATATTCTGTGTTGTGTGTCTTTTTCCTAAGCCCTTATTGATTATTTTGCTGTTTTCCGTTTTTATACAGTAGTTCAATAATGAGAAACCCAAGCCAGACCAATAGTCCCCCACAACAGACATGCAACCTGCAGAACATGTTCCACTATAAACACAACCAATCAAATGTTCAAATCAAATGATTGTGGTCACATACACATGTTTAGCAGATGTTATTGCAGGTGTTCCTAGCTCCAACACTGCAGTAATATCTAACAATTCACAAAAAGTGAAAGAATGGAGTTAATAAATATATAAATATTAGGACGAGCAATGTCAGTGGCATTGCCTAGAATACAGTATATACATATGAAATAAGTAAAGCATTATGTAAACATTATTAAAGTGACAAGTGTTCCATTATTAAAGTGACCAGTGATTCCATGTCTATCTATATAAGGCAGCAGCCCCTAAGTTGTAGGGTTGCATAACTGGGTGGTAGCTGGCTAGTGATGGCTATTCAACAGTCTGGTGGCTTTGAGATAGAAGCTGTTTTTCAGTCTCTCGGTCCCAGCTTTGATGCACCTGTACTGACCTCGCCTTCTGGACGGTAGCGGTGTGAACAGGCAGTGGCTCGGGTGGTTGATGTCTTTGATGATCTTTTTGGCCTTGCTGTGACATGTGCTGTGGGTGTCCTGGAGGGCAGGCAGTGTGCACTCGGTGATACGTTGGGCAGACCACACCACCCTCTGGAGAACCCTGCTTTTGCGGGTAGTGCAGTTGCAGTTGCATCTGTAAAAGTTGGTGAGGGTCTTAGGGGCCAAGACAAATTTCTTCAACTTCCTGAGGTTGAGGAGGCGCTGTGACACCTTCTCCACCAAACTGTCTGTGTGGGTGCACCATTTCAGATCGTTGGTGATGTGTACACCAAGGAACTTGATGCTTTTCACCTTCTCCACTGCGGTCCCGTCAATGTGGATGGGGCATGCTTTCTCTGCTGTTTTCTGTAGTCCACAATCCCCTCTTTCGTTTTAATGTTGTTGAGGGAGAGGTTATTTTCCTGGCAACACTCTGCCAGGTCCCTCACCTCCTCACTGTAGGCTGTCTCACCATTGTTGGTAATCAGGCATACAACTATTGTCGTCTGCAAATTTGATGATTGAGCTGGAGGAATGCATGGCCATGCAGTCATGGGTGTACAGGAGGGAGTTGAGCATGCACCCTTGTGGTGCCCCTGTCTTGAGGATCAGTGAAGTGGAGGTGTTGTTTCCTATCTTCACCACCTGGGGGCGGCTCGTCAGGAAGTCCAGGACCCAGTTGCCCAGTGCGGGGTTCAGACCCAGTTCCTCGAGCTTAATGATAAGCTTGGTGATGATGATGATCATATTAACAACAAATATATTAAGGGAAGAACATGTAAGACTATATTGGATGATCTTATAATGGTTTGATAGGATCTGTTGAATGACATACAGCATCACTGACCTTGATGCCTTTGTGTTGTTTGCCCCGGACAACCTGTAACAGTCCAGTCACATCAAATCAAATCAAATCAAATTTATTTATATAGCCCTTCGTACGTCAGCTGATATCTCAAAGTGCTGTACAGAAACCCAGCCTAAAACCCCAAACAGCAAACAATGCAGGTGTAAAAGCACGGTGGCTAGGAAAAACTCCCTAGAAAGGCCAAAACCTAGGAAGAAACCTAGAGAGGAACCGGGCTATGTGGGGTGGCCAGTCCTCTTCTGGCTGTGCCGGGTAGAGATTATAACAGAACCTGACCAAGATGTTCAAATGTTCATAAATGACCAGCATGGTCAAATAATAATAAGGCAGAACAGTTGAAACTGGAGCAGCAGCACAGTCAGGTGGACTGGGGACAGCAAGGAGCCATCATGTCAGGTAGTCCTGGGGCACGGTCCTAGGGCTCAGGTCCTCCGAGAGAGAGAAAGAAAGAGAGAATTAGAGAGAGCAAATATGCCGGGTGGAGATTATAACAGAACGTGGCCAAGATGTTCAAATGTTCATAAATGACCAGCATGGTTGAATAATAGTAAGGCAGAACAGTTGAAACTGGAGCAGGAGCATGGCCAGGTGGATGGGGACAGCAAGGAGTCCTCATGTCAGGTAGTCCTGGGACATGGTCCTAGGGCCCAGGCCAGTTGAAACTGGAGCAGCAGCATGTTTCATCATGTCAGGTAGTCCTGGGGCATGGTTCTAGGGCTCAGGTCCTCCGAGAGAGAGAAAGAAAGAGAGAAGGAGAGAATTAGAGAACATACTTAGATTTACACAGGACACCGAATAGGACAGGAGAAGTACTCCAGATAAACAAACTGACCCTAGCCCCCACACATAAACTACTGCAGCATAAATACTGGAGGCTGAGACAGGAGGGGTCAGGAGACACTGTGGCCCCATCCGAGGACACCCCGGACAGGGCCAAACAGGAAGGATATAACCCCACCCACTTTGCCAAAGCACAGCCCCCACACCACTAGAGGGAAATCTTCAACCACCAACTTACCATCCTGAGACAAGGCCGAGTATAGCCCACAAAGATCTCCGACACGGTACAACCCAAAGGGGGGAACCCAGACAGGCCGACCACAACAGTGAATCAACCCACCCAGGTGACGCACCCCCCCCAGGGACGGCACGAGAGAGCCCCAGCAAGCCCAGCAAGTCACATCCCAGCAGCACATGATGGATCTGTCATTGTATTGTTATAGAATCAGGATTACATCCACTGATGATGGAGATTATGGCACAGGAAACATAAGTGATGATTACTATACTCTGTTTTGCAGAACTAAGAACAGAACAGATTGTGAATTGTATTGCAGGTTTAAAGGGGGATGGCTTTGATATTTGTTGTACTGCCTAAGTATAGACATTTGGAGATATTTGTGATTACAAAAATGAAAACAAAATGTTGCTGTGACCTTTAACTAAAATATTACAGCGGAGAAAATAATCAAATTCATGTAGATTGTTTCTTGGCAAAGACACACTGGTAGTTTGGTTAGTCTGTTTTGTTTTCAATCTTTCTGGTCGTTGAAATGTGAGCCACTCTTTTCTCTCTGTTACCAAAACTGTGTGTGCGTGCGTGCGTGTAGAAAAGCTATGACAGTCAGTTGTCTGCCTCCCTGACTCACAGAATCTGATACTCTCCTAGTGGAATGACTGTGACCCCCCCCCCTCACTTCCCCCCCTCCCAAGTTTCTGCCAGGCTTATTTCTTCCCTCATTCTGCTCTGCTGCCTGTCGTAAAGAACATCCTCTCCTCTCTCCTCCTCTTTAATTCCAGCACACTACCGCCAACATTCCACAGATTTAATCAGTGTTATTTATTGTGATAGAGATTAACTCTGCTAAATTGACAACCCACCCACCCAGAGAGAGACAATTCTAAACCTGCCAGGCCCTCATGATGAAATCCAGCAGGAAAGAACGTTTTGATGAGTGGTCGGACCAATTCCATGTCCTTCACTGTGTGATGAAGATGAACAGGTTTTCAGAGCAGACATCAACTTGATCAGTGGCTACATGACTGATTTGTGCTGTTGCTGACTCTTGTTGATTTGTAAAAAAGAATTGGAAAGAAGGCAAAGGCAAACAGTGTCTTCATATTCTACAGCACATTAACATTTGTAGAACTTTGCTCAGTGGAGACTGGAGAGATCCAACCTGATTCCTTCCTCATGATTGTCACTCATGGTAGAGCTCAGGGTGGGAGGATTTCATTTCACTGCTGGTAGTAAGCTTAGAGAGTTCCTCATGCGAGGAATGTTTTCACACTCACTAGGACCGGAGACAAATACAGAGACAAGATGGCGCTGCGATGGATAGCAGCTGTCTTATGGGCTCCTAACCAATTCTGCTATTTTGTATTTATTTTTTACTCTGATCTTAAAATTTTTTGTACATAATGTCTCTGCCATGATTTCCTATGACCAAAAACAGCTTCTTGACATCAGAACAGAACTAATGTAACGGTTTTCTTCTGGTGAAAGAGAGGCGGACCAAAATGCAGCGTGGTTGTTATTCATTGTACTTTAATAAAGAAACTGTACACGAATATAAACTAACAAAACAACAAACGTGCGAAAACCTAAAACAGTCCTATCTGGTGCAAAACACAGAGACAGGACCAATCACCCACAAACACACAGTGAAACCCAGGCTACCTAAATATGGTTCCCAATCAGAGACAATGACTAACACCTGCCTCTGATTGGGAACCATATCAGGCCAAACATAGAAATAGACAAACCAGACACACAACATAGAATGCCCACCCAGCTCACGTCCTGACCAACACTAAAACAAGGAAAACACATACGAACGATGGTCAGAACGTGACAACTAACCTCAATTAGGATAAGTATTGAAGGTAGTGTGATGTTACAGCTATCTTTAGACATATAGCCAGTACCCACCACTGAGGTATATAATTGTAACCCACCCAAACTAGGCCTAGTTGAAATATGTAAATGATCAATGAAAACACCAGGTAGCCTATTGTTGTGGGAAAGATACGTCCGTAACAGATTGCCAAATGGTACTTTATAAGGATAATATTAACGTAGTTACTCTGTTTTTGCCAGGCAAAACCATAGAAAATTAAACAAGTGTTTACTGGTCACTAATTTGAATATGTGCTTCTTACTCTGCCAGTGCTGATGACTGGTCATTGGTCAACAGTCAAGACGTGCAACTTTTTGGTTCTGAAGCACAGATAAAAATTTGAAACAATAATTTGGTGCAATGCCATGGGCCAATGTTGGTGACCAAATAAATAAGCAAAGGTATACATTTAAAATACAAATGGTAGGCTATACTCTATGTAGCCTATTAAAATATGTATGATCTTTTTTTTAAAAGAAATTACACTCGCAACCCCCCAAAACCTTCTCACTGCGCTAGCTCACCCGACCTGTGTTAATTGACAGTTTGCTGGTCCAATCAAAGGGCCGAGTATGTGTTTCACTAGCCAATCATGTTTTTTTGCAAGTGCGATACTGTCTCTGTCTGCATATGGAGAGTAATCAACGTAGACTGTGCCACAAAATGAGTGACAAAATATTACAAAACCTGGCCAGATTATTTCAAGTCATCAGTCTCAAGTCAAAGTCGAGTCCCGAGTCTTGAGGCTCCAAGTCAAAGTCAAGCCTGAAGTTATTTTATTTTAAGTTGAGTCTCAATACATCAAATTTGTGACTTGAGTCATACTCAAGTCCAAATCATGTGACTCGAGTCCACACCTCTGGCTTGATCCCTTCCTGTACTCCCTGTTCAACCACAACTGCTTGGCCCCGCATGACTAAAAACACTCAAGCCTTCCAAGCCATAGACTGTTCTCTCTGCTACTGCATGGCAAGCAGTGTCAGTTCACCAACAGCTCATTTAATATCTAATCAAATGGCTACCTGGACACACACACACATACTTACACTGACACACACACACACACACACACACACACACACACACACACACACACACACACACACACACACACACACACACACACACACACACACACACACACACACACACACACACACACACACACACACACACACACTGACACACACACACACACACACACACACACACACACACACACACACACACACACACACACACACACACACACACACACACACACACACACACACACACACACACACACACACACACACATGTTTTCAATAACTCTCCTACACTGACTTGTACTGGACTGTACCAAAACACATTCTTACACTGACACCCCAACACACACATACCAACACGCACGCTACATATGCCCACACAGACACACACATAACACGCCAACACATGCATACTGACGCTACACACACACACTCACACACTTTCATACTCACCACATATGGTGCTGCTACTGTCTATTATCTATCCTGTTGCCAAGTCACTTTACCAGTATGTACATATAGTGCCTTCAGAAAGTATTCATACCCCTTGACTTATTCCACATTTTGTTGTGTTAGTCTGAATTAAAAATAGATTTTTCTCAGCCATCAACACACAATGACAAAATGAAAACATGTTTTTAGAAATGTTAGCAAATGTAAAAAAAGAATATGAGATACAGAAATACTATCTAATTTACGTAGGTATTCACACCCCTTTTCTATGATACTCTAAATTGAACTCATGTGCATCCGATTTCCTTTAATCATCCTTGAGATGTCACTACAACTTGATTGGAGACCACCTGTGGCCAATTCATTTGTTTGGACATGATTTAGAAAGAAACATATGTCTATATGTGTATGTCAGAGCAGGAATTCCATGGAAATGTATGTTGATCTCCGAGATACAATTGAGATGAGACAAAAATCTGGGAAAGGGTCCAAACATCTTCTAGATTGTCGAAAGTTTCCAAGGGCACAGTGGTCTCCATTATATGGAACTACCCAGACTCTGCTTAAAGCTGTCTGTCCGACCAAACTGAGCAACTGGGCAAGAAGGACCTTGGACAGGGAGGTGACCAAGAACCCTATGACCACTCTGACAGAAAATGAAGAGTGAGATGGAAGAACCTGCAAATAGGACAACAGTCTCTACAACACTTCACAGCACGCCTGGAGTTTACAAAAAGGCACATGACAGCCTGCCTGGAGTTTACAAAAAGGCACAAGACAGCACGCCTGGAGTTTACAAAAAGGCACAAGACAGCACGCCTGGAGTTTACAAAAAGGCACAAGACAGCACGCCTGGAGTTTACAAAAAGGCACAAGACAGCACGCCTGGAGTTTACAAAAAGGCACAAGACAGCACGCCTGGAGTTTACAAAAAGGCACAAGACAGCACGCCTGGAGTTTACAAAAAGGCACAAGACAGCACGCCTGGAGTTTACAAAAAGGCACAAGACAGCACGCCTGGAGTTTACAAAAAGGCACAAGACAGCACGCCTGGAGTTTGTGAAAGACTCTGAGATCATAAAGCAAACAATTCTGTGGTCTGATAAGACAAATTGAACTCTTTGGCTTGAATGCAAAGCACTATGTCTGGAGAAAACCAGGCACAGCTCATCCGTCTAACACCATCCCTACCTTGAAGCATGGTGGTGGAGCCAAATACAAGCAAATTCTTGATGAGAACCCGCTTCAGTGCAAATCAAAGTTCAAATCTAATTTGATTTGTCACATACACATGGTTAGCAGATGTTAATGCTTGTACTTCTAGTTCCGACAATGCGGTAATAACCAACGAGTAATCTAACCTAACAATTCCACAACTACTACCTTATACACACACAAGTGTAAAGGGATAAAGAATATGTACATAAAGATATATGAATGAGTGATGGTACAGAACGGCATAGGCGAGGTGCAGTAGATGGTATCGAGTACAGTATATACATATGAGATGAGTAATGTAGGGTATGTAAACAAAGTGGCATAGTTTAAAGTGGCTAGTGATACATGTATTACATAAAGATGCAGTAGATGAGTACAGTATATACATATACATATGAGATGAGTAATGTAGGGTATGTAAATATTATATTAAGTGGCATGGTAAGTTGCATGGTAACTTCGACCCCAAGCATACAGCCAAAGCAACGCTGGAATGGATTCAGAATAAGAATGTGAAAGTCCTTGAGTAGACCAAACAAAGCCCAGACCTAAATCCCATTGACAATCTGTGGAAAGACTTAATGTTCACCGCAGCTCCCCATCTAACTTAACAGAGCTGGAGAAAATCTGCCAGGGAGAGTGGGAGAAAATCCCCAAATCTAGATGTGCAAAGCTGATACAGACATACCCAAGATGACTCAAAGCTGTAATTACTGCCAAAGGTGCTTCTATGAAGTATTAACTCAGAGTTGTGAATACTTATGTAAATGAAATATTTCGGTGTTTACTTTTCAATACTTTTGCAAATATGTCTACAAACATGTCTTCACTTTGTCATTATGGGGTATTGTGTGTAGATGGGTCAGACAAAATCGATACCTGTTGTTTACGAAGCATGTGACAAATACAATTTGATTTGAGGTATATGACTCTGACTAGGACTAAAGTGGTGGTGGTCTGACCACATGGAGAGAATATGCACCCTGGCTGAGTAACTCCCTGTGTTGCTACATACAGTACATCCATCAGGAGTCACACGCCATCTGAACCTTCCTGATCCTTCGATAGCATCGCCATGGTAACGATCACACGTCAAGAGGTACTTGTCAATTGCCAGGAAGAAGATTCCGTTTGCCAGCCAGCCTGCATGCCTCTCGTCTCGTAGAATAAGAAATGGCTTCTGATGAAATGTACCAATTAAGGAGACAGCTAGACCAGCTGCACCACATGCCACATACAGACATATCCCCCAGAATACTGCAGCCTATCATATCTGTCTGGAAGAATTATCACTATTACTGTTCAACTAGACACTAATACACTGTGAGACTGAGAATAGAGTGCTGTTCTTCACTGTCTGTCTGTCTGTGGATTGTTAATGGTAGCGTTGTGGCGTCTAGCTGGTGAAAGCTACGGCAGCTTTTTGTGAACCATCGCCTCCTGGAGAGCAATGCACTCTGGGCTGTAATTGTGGCTTGAAACATTACAGGCTCACTCAGCTGACATTTGGTGAACTTTCCTCACGTCGTTTAAGGAATTTTGATCAGCGTGCCTGTAGAATCTGCAGATAAACAGAGAACAAGCTGAGGTGAAACATTCCCCGCTCTTTGGCTTCGTCTCAGCTGTGTCTTGTCACCATGGAAGATCATTATGTCACGGCTGAGATGGGTTTAGATGAAGGAAAGAAGCAGGAGAAAAGTAAGGGACATCCTCAGTGGAGTATATAGGTAGATCACCTGGTAGAGATAGCCAGGGATATCTCTGTCTTCTCAGTGGGTGAATCAGCCTAGGGAAGGGAAAGTAGTGGTGGCTTTTGTCTGGCTGTAGGCTAGTGCTTTTCATTGATAGTGCTGTAGGCTGGTGCTTGTTGAGTTGTTCATGTTTTCATTGATAGTGCTGTAGGCTGGTGCTTGTTGAGTTGTTCATGTTTTCATTGATAGTGCTTGTTGCTTGTTGAGTTGTTCATGTTTTCATTGATAGTGCTGTAGGCTAGTGCTTGTTGAGTTGTTCATGTTTTCATTGATAGTGCTGTAGGCTGGTGCTTGTTGAGTTGTTCATGTTTTCATTGATAGTGCTGTAGGCTAGTGCTTGTTGAGGTGTTCATGTTTTCATTGATAGTGCTGTAGGCTAGTGCTTGTTGAGTTGTTCATGTTTTCATTGATAGTGCTGTAGGCTAGTGCTTGTTGAGGTGTTCATGTTTTCATTGATAGTGCTGTAGGCTAGTGCTTGTTGAGTTGTTCATGTTTTCACTGATAGTGCTGTAGGCTAGTGCTTGTTGAGGTGTTCATGTTTTCATTGATAGTGCTGTAGGCTAGTGCTTGTTGAGTTGTTCATGTTTTCATTGATAGTGCTGTAGGCTAGTGCTTGTTGAGGTGTTCATGTTTTCATTGATAGTGCTGTAGGCTAGTGCTTGTTGAGGTGTTCATGTTTTCATTGATAGTGCTGTAGGCTAGTGCTTGTTGAGTGTTGTTCATGTTTTCATTGATAGTGCTGTAGGCTAGTGCTTGTTGAGGTGTTCATGTTTTCATTGATAGTGCTGTAGGCTAGTGCTTGTTGAGGTGTTCATGTTTTCATTGATAGTGCTGTAGGCTAGTGCTTGTTGAGGTGTTCATGTTTTCATTGATAGTGCTGTAGGCTAGTGCTTGTTGAGGTGTTCATGTTTTCATTGATAGTGCTGTAGGCTAGTGCTTGTTGAGGTGTTCATGTTTTCATTGATAGTGCTGTAGGCTAGTGCTTGTTGAGGTGTTCATGTTTTCATTGATAGTGCTGTAGGCTAGTGCTTGTTGAGGTGTTCATGTTTTTTCATAGTGCTGATAGTGCTTGTTGAGGTGGTTTTCTAGTGCTGTGCTTGTTGAGGTGTTCATGTTTTCATTGATAGTGCTGTAGGCTAGTGCTTGTTGAGGTGTTCATGTTTTCATTGATAGTGCTGTAGGCTAGTGCTTGTTGAGGTGTTCATGTTTTCATTGATAGTGCTGTAGGCTAGTGCTTGTTGAGGTGTTCATGTTTTCATTGATAGTGCTGTAGGCTAGTGCTTGTTGAGGTGTTCATGTTTTCATTGATAGTGCTGTAGGCTAGTGCTTGTTGAGGTGTTCATGTTTTCATTGATAGTGCTGTAGGCTAGTGCTTGTTGAGGTGTTCATGTTTTCATTGATAGTGCTGTAGGCTAGTGCTTGTTGAGGTGTTCATGTTTTCATTGATAGTGCTGTAGGCTAGTGCTTGTTGAGATAGTGTTCATGTTTTCACTGATAGTGCTGTAGGCTAGTGCTTGTTGAGGTGTTCATGTTTTCATTGATAGTGCTGTAGGCTAGTGCTTGTTGAGGTGTTCATGTTTTCATGTTTTTGATAGTGCTGTAGGCTAGTGCTTGTTGAGGTGTTCATGTTTTCATTGATAGTGCTGTAGGCTAGTGCTTGTTGAGGTGTTCATGTTTTCACTGATAGTGCTGTAGGCTAGTGCTTGTTGAGGTGTTCATGTTTTCATTGATAGTGCTGTAGGCTAGTGCTTGTTGAGGTGTTCATGTTTTCATTGATAGTGCTGTAGGCTAGTGCTTGTTGAGGTGTTCATGTTTTCATTGATAGTGCTGTAGGCTAGTGCTTGTTGAGGTGTTCATGTTTTCATTGATAGTGCTGTAGGCTAGTGCTTGTTGAGGTGTTCATGTTTTCATTGATAGTGCTGTAGGCTAGTGCTTGTTGAGGTGTTCATGTTTTCATTGATAGTGCTGTAGGCTAGTGCTTGTTGAGGTGTTCATGTTTTCATTGATAGTGCTGTAGGCTAGTGCTTGTTGAGGTGTTCATGTTTTCATTGATAGTGCTGTAGGCTAGTGCTTGTTGAGGTGTTCATGTTTTCATTGATAGTGCTGTAGGCTAGTGCTTGTTGAGGTGTTCATGTTTTCATTGATAGTGCTGTAGGCTAGTGCTTGTTGAGGTGTTCATGTTTTCATTGATAGTGCTGTAGGCTAGTGCTTGTTGAGGTGTTCATGTTTTCATTGATAGTGCTGTAGGCTAGTGCTTGTTGAGGTGTTCATGTTTTCATTGATAGTGCTGTAGGCTAGTGCTTGTTGAGGTGTTCATGTTTTCATTGATAGTGCTGTAGGCTAGTGCTTGTTGAGGTGTTCATGTTTTCATTGATAGTGCTGTAGGCTAGTGCTTGTTGAGTTGTTCATGTTTTCATTGATAGTGCTGTAGGCTAGTGCTTGTTGAGTTGTTCATGTTTTCATTGATAGTGCTGTAGGCTAGTGCTTGTTGAGGTGTTCATGTTTTCATTGATAGTGCTGTAGGCTAGTGCTTGTTGAGGTGTTCATGTTTTCATTGATAGTGCTGTAGGCCTAGTCTATGTCTCTCCCTCGTACAGCTTTCAGGATATTGCTCTTGATGTGATGACAAACTCTAAGAGACACAAAGACTGATCAGTTTGGGAATAATCTATGCCTGAAGCAGTTCTCCCTTTGCAGTAACTTTTCCACAGTATTTTCCCAGAGGACACCTATGTGAAGACACAACCAGAAAATGAAATATATTTTCCATTAGAGGCTAGTCTTGTGGATATCACTAGCTAATACACTCTACTGTACTTTCAGATAATCATCCCAGTGAGTTCAGACATCGATCGTTCCACTGGGATAGGGCAGCGGCTCTAACCGTTGAGCCTGTAGTTAGCTGGTGTTAATCCACATGTCGTCACATGATACATCTGAATGACGTATTAAGCTGTAGGCTGGCTATTGATAACACTCAGATTGGACCACTAACCATTTTTCCTACTGTCACACGTCATTTACCTAACTGGAATCGACTAATAGCAACACTTAGTCTATATTATGGCAGATACACACACACACACACACACACACACACACACACACACACACACACACACACACACACACACACACACACACACACACACACACACACACACACACACACACACACACACACACACACACACACACACACACACACACACACACACACACACATTGTAAAACTGTATTTGAATCCACAAATCGCATTACAGTCGAGAAGGATTCAAACATTTCAATGGTCATGGACATATGGCCACTTATTGATACATGACAGCTGACACAGAGCAGTGACACACACACACACACACACACACACACACACACACACACACACACACACACACACACACACACACACACACACACACACACACACACACACACACACACACACACACACACTTGGACAGCATTGAGAGGTGCCAAAGACCATCTGTTTGAGAGAGAATGAATTTGGTTGTGAACAGAACAGAAGTTGAAAGCCCTCTACTTTCTCACCGTTCCATGGCAGGGTGAGGGGTTAGATGGGTGAGGTTAGTGGTACCTAGGCCTCAACATCGCCTGGTTGCAGCGGGCTTTGATAACAGCCTAATTAGGTGTACGTTAGCCTCTGGTTCCACGGATACAACTAATTAGGCTCCTGTGCGAATAATTAAAATGATGTAGCATGACCGGTTTAGGCAGGATGTGTATTAAGCGAAGCGATTATGAAATTCGTCACCTGGAAAGATCCATTATCCATTTTTATCTTGCCACCTCAACCAACCCCTTAGTGTTTGCTTAATACAAAGAGATTTTATTTTTAGTTCCTCTCTGTGAGTCTCTCAAAGGAGAGACGATCGTTCGGCGAGGAACTGTAGCGAATTTGGTTTGATCCTCGGGGGCTGCAGTTTATCAGTAATAGGATAACTCTGATAGGGGGTCTCACTAACCTCTGGAAGAGCTTCTTCTGTCCTCCATCCCTCCCTCTCCATTAAGCCCTGTATTAAATATTCATATGGCACCTACAGCACGTACACAATACCCAGCACACTGTGTTAGGCAGCTTCTTTACTTATTCCATTCCATTAGTGAACTCCCCCTAATTAGGATACTTAGAGAGAATCCTTCCAACTCCCAGCTCCATGCGGATTAGTGTTCTCACCCTCGGCAGAGAGAACAATCGGGTTGCATTGTTGGTGATGATGGTGTGCTGTTTGGTCATATAGGCTCTTTCTCTTTTCTTACTGCTCCTCGTGTGCGTGTGTGTGTGGGGGGGGGGGGGTGTTGTGTTCTCTCTCTCTTTCGCTCTTCCTCTCTCTGTGCCATGCCTTTCCATCTGTCCATATTTAACTTCATGGCTTCATGTACCAGCTTATGCCTCTTTAGAGTAAAGTCTAGTGAGAGAGACTGAGGCAAATCTTCCAACTTCCCCTGTTAATAGGTATACAGTCTATTTGACACAATTAAGGAAAACAATGTAGTTCGTAAATGAAAGATTGAGTTGCAGTACTAAGACATTTAGAAATGGAACTGTTTGGATTGGCCCCACCTGAGTCCTAGAGCAATTAGGCAGTGATACAAAAACACATTCATCTACAGTAGTTATTATATCTAGCCTGGGTTAATTTATGGTTATAGAACAGCTCCAGACTTTATTAATTGGCCGTGTGAGATGAGACACAGTGAAATTACATTTGCATAGATCATTTTTAAATTGCTCAACATCCAACAGCGAGTGAGCGAGGGTAAAACGCCTCATGGCGACACAAACTGTCAGTGTGAGGTATTTTTGTATTTTTTTGCTGATGAGAAAAGCGAGAGGGGGTGGAAAGGAGAGTGTGGTGTTTTTCGTGTGTGGGGGGGGGGGCATCTCGTGTGGGGGCACGGACGGTGGCCGCCCCGCCCCCGTGTCTCCACAGGAGCGGAAAAATTGGCTCTACTCAGCCGACCAGGACGACGATAGTGGGCCGGGGAGTCAATTCCAGAAAGGACTCCCGAGTTTAATTTAAAAAATTGAATCGTCAATTTCCGTTCAGGGAGCTCTCTGGAATTGTAAATGAATGAGAGGTGCGGTGGAAATTGAGGTTAGCCCACTGAAATCGGGGAGGTGGGCTCAAATCAAAAGTGAAATTGAACAGGGCCTGCCTGACCTTGGGTCCTCCTTCTTGCTACAGGTGATAATTCCTCTCCCTCTTCCCTGGCTCCCTGTTCCCTGGCTCTGTGCTCTGATTAGCTGGTTGGCTGGGGCTGGATGGAGGTTGGGCTGGAGGGGTTAGCTGGCTGGCTGGGGCTAGAGGGTCTAACTGGCTGGCTGGGGCTGGATGGAGGGGGCCTGTGGGGCCAGGCGGGTGGAGGGGGCCTGTGGGGCCAGGCGGGTGGAGGGGGCCTGTGGGGCCAGGCGGGTGGAGGGGGGCCTGTGGGGCCAGGCGGGTGGAGGGGGGCCAGGCGGGTGGAGGGGGGCCTGTGGGGCCAGGCGGGTGGAGGGCTGTAATTATCAACAGAAGGCTGGGGAGATAAAGAGGTTGGAATGTACAGGACCCACTGGCAGACACCAGCACAATCTAAGCCTCCAACTCTGCTCGGCACTGGTCGTGCTGATGCTGTGTAGCCTTGTGTGTGTGCTAACAAACCACTGCCAACAAAAGCCTAGGCTTTGATATCAGCCTAGGCCCTGACAAAATATCACAGCGTTCACTTGACATGAAAGACAAGGTGGAGAAGCTTTTTGTGATGTCCCACATCCTCAACCTTATGCCACATCGACTCATCACTGATCCCCCACCCACAACCCGAAAACTAACCCTAACTTCGAAACCTAAGTGTACCTTGATCCTAAACCCCCTAGAAATAGTATTTGACCTTGTGGGGACTAACAAAATGTCCCCAGTTGGTCACATTTTTGTTTGTTTAAAATTCTTGTGGGGACGTCTGGTCCCCTCAGTCACACACACACACACACACACACACACACACACACACACACACACACACACACACACACACACACACACACACACACACACACACACACACACACACACACACACACACACACACACACACACACACACACACACACACACACACACACACACACACACACACGAGCATGCACACACAGTGAGTCCTGGTACAGTCTGTTTGAATGTGAGCCCTGGGGATAATGGCCCTGAGCCCCTAACCACAGTGCAGGTAGGTGATATATGAAATGCCCCCTACCTTAAAGCAGCTTCACTAATACCCCAGTCCATTTTTCAAGGATTACCCGTCCGCTATGAGCTGTCCATGCCAATGGGAATTTATGAACAGCCATTGGAGTTATATTTATTTTCAGATTCTTCCTGGGTAACAGAGCAATCATATTGCAGAACACTGTGGTGTTTGGCTGGGATTTGGTGAGCTGTGTTTTTCACTGCCTGCTGAACCCTCACACACTGACAGGAGAGAGTGTATGTGCTGTGTCACTGTCGCTCTCTCTCTCACACACAGAAACACGCACACACACACATGCGTACACACACACACTCTCACCCACACACACACACCCTACATATTAGACGGCACAGCAGTAGAAGGGAAGAGCACGGGGCGCGGCAAACCCTACGAGCCTGACTGACATCCTGCTGATCGTCTCCCCGATTTCAACCTTAATTAACCTAAGCGTCAGTCGGCTGTGTCCGTCCGGCCCGTTGTTGGCGAGGCGTTTCTCTATCTCTGGAGAGATCTGCAGCCGTGAGACAAGGGGAGTGGAGGACGGTACTGTACGTCTGAACTCCAATCCAGTCCCACCAGGCCGGTCCAGACATAAGCCACAGGAATATAATTAAAGATCAAGGGGCGGGTCAGGGGGGGAAGGGCAGGGGAGGCGGTGTCTGTGTACAGGGGCCTGTACTCTTCCCACAAACCACTAAGCGTATAATATCAAAATATCCACACTTGACTGTTTCTCATGCAGTAGATGTCAAAGGTCAGAGGGAGTGGAGCTGTTGTGATGTGCCCAGATTGACTAGTGACAAAGAGGCTCTCGGTCTGTCTGTTCCTGTCACTCTGTCTGTGTTTTGGCGGTTTGTTTAAGACACTCAGTGACATTTAATGTGAAGTGGCGGTGGGCGGCGAGCTTTCACAGACTCACAAAAACATGTTGAGAAAAAGGTCAGCGCCGGTCTCTGTGGGCCCAATCACCAGCTCTCAATGCTGCAGTCAATGGGTGGCTCAAACTGTCTCAAAACTTTAAGAGTGTTTGTGGTGTGTGTGTGTTTTTGTGGATGTTTGTAGGTGTGTTTGTGGATGTCTGTGTATGTGTGTTTGTGGATGTTTGTGTATGTGTGTTTGTGGATGTTTGTGTCAGCGTGTTTGGATGTGTGTGTGTTTGTGGATGTGTGTGTGTAGGTGTGGATATGTGTTTGTGGATGTGTTTGTGGATGTCTGTGTATGTGTGTTTGGATGTGTGTGTTTGTGGATGTGTGTGTTTGTGGATGTGTGTGTAGGTGTGTTTGTGGATGTGTGTGTAGTTGTGTTTGTGGATGTGTGTGTAGGTATGTTTGTGGATGTGTGTTTGTGTATGGTGTGTGTAGGTGTGTTTGTGGATGTGTGTGTAGGTGTGTTTGTGGATGTGTGTTTAGGTGTGTTTGCGGATGTGTGTTTAGGTGTGTTTGTGGATGTGTGTGTGTATGGTGTGGATGTGTGTGTATGCGTGTCTGTGGATGTATGTGTAGGTGTGTTTGTGGATGTGTGTGTCTGTGGATGTGTGTGTATGCGTGTCTGTGGATGTGTGTGTCTGTGGATGTGTGTGTAGGTGTGTCGGTGGATGTGTGTGTTTGTGGGGCGGCAGGTAGCCTAGTGGTTAGAGCGTTGGACTAGTTAACTGTAAGGTTTAGAGGTCGACCGATTATGATTTTTCAACGCCGATACCGATTATTGGAGGACCCGTAAAGCCGATACTGATTAATCGGCTGATTTTTTATTAATTTTTTATAATAATGACAATTACAACAATACTGAATGAACACTTATTTGAACTTAATATAATACATCAATAAAATCAATTTAGCTTCAAGTAAATAATGAAACCGGTTCAATTTGGGTTAAATAATGCAAAAACAAAGTGTTGGAGAAGAAAGTAAAAGTGCAATATGTGCTATGTAAGAAAGCTAACGTTTCAGTTCCTTGCTCAGAACATGAGAACATATGAAAGCTGGTGGTTCCTTTTAACATGAGTCTTCAATATTCCCAGGTAAGAAGTTTTAGGTTGTAGTTATTATAGGAATTATAGGACTATTTCCCTCTATACCATTTGTATTTCATTAACCTTTGACTATTGGATGTTCTTATAGGCACTTTAGTATTGCCAGTGTAACAGTATAGCTTCCATCCCTCTCCTCGCTCCTCCCTAGGCTCGAACCAGCAACACAACGACAACAGCCACCCTCGAAGCAGCGTTACCCATGCAGAGCAAGGGGAACAACTACGAGAAGGGTCAGAGCGAGTGACTTTTGAAACACTATTAGCGCACGTTAACTAGCTAGCCATTACACTTCGGTTACACCAGCCTCATCTCGGGAGTTGATAGGCTTGAAGTCATAAACAGCGCAATGCTTGACGCACAACGAAGAGCTGCTGGCAAAACGCACGAAAGTGCTGTTTGAATGAATGTTTACACGCCTGCTTCTGCCTACCACCGCTCAGTCAGATACGTAGATACTTGTATGCTTGTATGCTCAGTCAGATTATATGCAAATAATATCTAGTAATATCATCAACCATGTGTAGTTAACCAGTGATTATGATTGATAGTTTTTTATAAGATAAGTGTAATGCTAGTGTAACGACATTCTTCGTTTGTAGAAAGCGAGTCGGACCGAAATGCAGCGTGGTGGTTACTCATGTCTTTAATGAATGAATCGCGGTACATGAAATTAACTGAATAAATACAAAACAACAAAACGGAATGTGAAACCTAATTACAGCCTATCTGGTGAAACTACACAGAGACAGGAACAATCACCCACGAAATACAAACTGAAACCCAGGCTACCTAAATACGGTTCCCCATCAGAGACAACAAGAATCACCTGACTCTGATTGAGAACCGCCTCAGGCAGCCAAGCCTATACTAGACACACCCCTAATCAACCACAATCCCAATGCCTACAAAAAACCCAATACGACAATACAATAACCCCATGTCACACCCTTGCCTGAACAAATAATTAAAGAAAACACAAAATACTAAGACCAAGGCGTGACAGCTAGCTAGCAACTTACCTTGGCTTACGGCATTCGCGTAACAGGCAGTCTCCTTGTGGAGTGCAACGAGAGAGAGGCAGGTCATTATTGCGTTGGACTAGTAAGTTTAACTGTAAGGTAAGGTTGCAAGATTGGATCCCCCGAGCTGACAAGGTGAAAATCTGTCGTACTGCCCCTGAACGAGGCAGTTAACCCACCGTTGCTAGGCCGTCATTGAAAATAAGAATGTGTTCTTAACTGACTTGCCTAGTTAAATAAAGGTATAACAAACAAAAATAAATATTTTTAAAAATCAGCAAATCGGCGCCCAAAACGACTGATTGCCGATTGTTATGAAAACTTGAAATCGGCCCGAATTAATCGGCCATTGCGATTAATCGGTCGACCCCTAGTAAGGTTGCTAGATTGAATCCCCGAGCTGACAAGGTAAAAATCTGCTGTTCTGCCCTTGAACAAGGCAGTTAACCTACTGTTCCTAGGCCGTCATTGTAAATAAGAATGTGTTCTTAACTGACTTGCCTGGTTAAATAAAAAAATTGTGTGTATGTGCGTGGTGGTGAGTGTCCCTCTGTCTTTGTGTGCATGCATTTGCAGACGACCGCTCAGGGTCAAGTGGCACATACGTACACACACACACACTCCAAACATGTAGCGTGAGCGAGCGAGCGAGCAGCAGCCTCAACCCGGGAGCTTTGTACCTAGAACAGACTCATTAATTCTGTCCTCCTTTTAAGGGAGTGAATTGACCAAGACATTTCCCCCTCTCTATCCATCCCTCCCTCTATTCCTTTCACTGGCTATGCTGTGTCGCCACACTAGCCTGGGCCCTCATTAGTGGGGAGAGAACTGAGATGAAGTGAGTTTTAGCTGGAGGCAGACAGGCAGGGCTCTGCTCTCCTCCAATCCAGGGAGTACCAAACGTTTTTGCTTCTGAAACAACCATTGAGGTGTCTTTTGAGTCGCGACCCACCATAAGGGTCGAGTGGTGAAAAAACATAGACAAACCAAATAATTGTTTTTTTTTTAATGATTAATAATAATACCCTGTGACCAATTTTAAGAGATTAGCTGTATAATTATGACATTATTTGTAACACAGGTTTTTTTTTCTGTCTCAAAGAGGGCCTAGGTGGTGGACCTGACAGGGGATGTGGCAGGGGGCTGAATTCTACCTTGGCCCTGGCAGAATTCAGCCCATTGCCCCCCCCCCTGTCAAACAAATGTAGGCCCTTATCTTGGCAGCAGAGAGAAAATGTTGCAGTTTTAAAGCTAATTTCCTGATCCACAGTTTGTGAACCACTCCTCTAGTCTACTCAGCAGCAGGCAGTTCAGGGCTCTGCCCTCCTAGTCTACTCAGCAGCAGACAGCCAGGGCTCTGCCCTCCTCTAGTCTACTCAGCAGCAGACAGCCAGGGCTCTGCCCTCCTCTAATCTACTCAGCAGCAGACAGCCAGGGCTCTGCCCTCCTCTAGTCTACTCAACAGCAGGCAGTTCAGGGCTCTGCCCTCCTAGTCTACTCAGCAGCAGACAGCCAGGGCTCTGCCCTCCTCTAGTCTACTCAGCAGCAGACAGCCAGGGCTCTGCCCTCCTCTAATCTACTCAGCAGCAGACAGCCAGGGCTCTGCCCTCCTCTAGTCTACTCAACAGCAGGCAGTTCAGGGCTCTGCCCTCCTCTAGTCTACTCAACAGCAGACAGCCAGGGCTCTGCCCTCCTCTAATCTACTCAGCAGCAGACAGCCAGGGCTCTGCCCTCCTCTAATCTACTCAACAGCAGGCAGTTCAGGGCTCTGCCCTCCTCTAATCTACTCAGCAGCAGGCATTTCAGGGCTCTGCCTTCCTCTAATCTACTCAGCAGCAGGCATTTCAGGGCTCTGCCCTCCTCTAGTCTACTCAGCAGCAGACAGCCAGGGCTCTGCCCTCTTCCAATCTACACAGCAGCAGGCAGTCAGGGCTCTGCCCTCCTCTAATCTACTCAACAGCAGGCAGTTCAGAGCTCTGCCCTCCTCTAGTCTACTCAACAGCAGGCAGTTCAGGGCTCTGCCCTCCTCTAATCTACTCAGCAGCAGGCATTTCAGGGCTCTGCCCTCCTCTAGTCTACTCAGCAGCAGACAGCCAGGGCTCTGCCCTCCTCTAGTCTACTCGGCAGCAGGCAGCCAGGGCTCTGCTCTCCTCTAGTCTACTCAGGCAGTTCAGGGCTCTGCTCTCCTCTAGTCTACTCAGGCAGTTCAGGGCTCTGCTCTCCTCTAGTCTACTCAGGCAGTTCAGGGCTCTGCTCTCCTCTAGTCTACTCAGGCAGTTCAGGGCTCTGCTCTCCTCTAGTCTACTCAGGCAATTCAGGGCTCTGCTCTCATCTAGTCTACTCAGGCAGTTCAGGGCTCTGCTCTCCTCTAGTCTACTCAGGCAGTTCAGGGCTCTGCCCTCCTCTAGTCTACTCAGGCAGTTCAGGGCTTTTTCTTCTCCTCTAGTCTACTCAGGAAGTTCAGGGCTCTGCTCTCCTCTAGTCTACTCCGGCAGTTCAGGACTCTGCTCTCCTCTAGTCTACTCAGGCAGTTCCAGGCTCTGCTCTCATCTAGTCTACTCAGGCAGTTCAGGGCTCTGCTCTCCTCTAGTCTACTCAGGCAGTTCAGGGCTTTTTCTTCTCCTCTAGTCTACTCAGGAAGTTCAGGGCTCTGCTCTCCTCTAGTCTACTCCGGCAGTTCAGGACTCTGCTCTCCTCTAGTTTACTCAGGCAGTTCAGGGCTAGGCCATCAAGGCCAGCTAATGGTTTTATCTAGCCATTAGTCAGGCCCTGTTCAGCAGCCTCTCTCTGTTCTGCTCTTGGGGCCTCATACAGGCAGACAGACAGCAGTGTGATGAATGACAGATGAGAGGGGAGAATGAGAATTTATAGGATTGGATGGGAGAATGTAGGCAGAATAGGTGTGGTGGTCGTATCTAATACCCAATATGCCTCTATCCTCTAGGTGAATAAGACCTGCGTGTGTAGTAGCTCCTAGTATGGTTTTCTGTATGGTTTACTGTAACTGGCCAGCGTCAGCAGCAGTAAGATTCTGTATGGTTTACTGTAACTGGCCAGCATCAGCAGCAGTAAGATTCTGTATGGTTTACTGTAACTGGCCAGCATCAGCAGCAGTAAGATTCTGTATGGTTTACTGTAACTGGCCAGCATCAGCAGCAGTAAGATTATGTATGGTTTACTGTAACTGGCCAGCATCAGCAGCAGTAAGATTCTGTATGGTTTACTGTAACTGGCCAGCATCAGCAGCAGTAAGATTCTGTTTGGTTTACTGTAACTGGCCAGCGTCAGCAGCAGTAAGATTCTGTTTGGTTTACTGTAACTGGCCAGCGTCAGCAGCAATAAGATTCTGCTTGGTTTACTGTAACTGGCCAGCGTCAGCAGCAATAAGATTCTGCTTGGTTTACTGTAACTGGCCAGCGTCAGCAGCAATAAGATTCTGCTTGGTTTACTGTAACTGGCCAGCGTCAGCAGCAATAAGATTCTGCTTGGTTTACTGTAACTGGCCAGCGTCAGCAGCAGTAAGATTCTGT
Source organism: Oncorhynchus gorbuscha (assembly GCF_021184085.1). Lineage (NCBI taxonomy): Eukaryota > Metazoa > Chordata > Actinopteri > Salmoniformes > Salmonidae > Oncorhynchus > Oncorhynchus gorbuscha. The sequence continues at coordinate 19,292,805 of NC_060178.1, forward strand.
TTGGTTTACTGTAACTAGCCAGCGTCAGCAGCAATAAGATTCTGCTTGGTTTACTGTAACTGGCCAGCGTCAGCAGCAATAAGATTCTGCTTGGTTTACTGTAACTGGCCAGCGTCAGCAGCAATAAGATTCTGCTTGGTTTACTGTAACTGGCCAGCGTCAGCAGCAATAAGATTCTGCTTGGTTTACTGTAACTGGCCAGCGTCAGTAGCAATAAGATTCTGCTTGGTTTACTGTAACTGGCCAGCGTCAGCAGCAATAAGATTCTGCTTGGTTTACTGTAACTGGCCAGCGTCAGCAGCAATAAGATTCTGCTTGGTTTACTGTAACTGGCCAGCGTCAGCAGCAGTAAGATTCTGTTTGGTTTACTGTAACTAGCCAGCATCAGCAGCAATAAGATTCTGCTTGGTTTACTGTAACTGGCCAGCATCAGCAGCAATAAGATTCTGCTTGGTTTACTGTAACTGGCCAGCGTCAGCAGCAATAAGATTCTGCTTGGTTTACTGTAACTGGCCAGCGTCAGCAGCAATAAGATTCTGCTTGGTTTACTGTAACTGGCCAGCGTCAGCAGCAATAAGATTCTGCTTGGTTTACTGTAACTGGCCAGCGTCAGCAGCAATAAGATTCTGCTTGGTTTACTGTAACTGGCCAGCGTCAGCAGCAATAAGATTCTGCTTGGTTTACTGTAACTGGCCAGCGTCAGCAACAATAAGATTCTGTTTGGTTTACTGTAACTGGCCAGCGTCAGCAACAATAAGCTTCTGTATGGTTTACTGTAACTGGCCAGCGTCAGCAGCAATAAGATTCTGTTTGGTTTACTGTAACTGGCCAGCGTCAGCAGCAATAAGATTCTGCTTGGTTTACTGTAACTGGCCAGCGTCAGCAGCAATTAGCTTCTGTTTGGTTTACTGTAACTGGCCAGCGTCAGCAGCAATAAGATTCTGCTTGGTTTACTGTAACTGGCCAGCGTCAGCAGCAATAAGATTCTGCTTGGTTTACTGTAACTGGCCAGCGTCAGCAGCAATAAGATTCTGCTTGGTTTACTGTAACTGGCCAGCGTCAGCAGCAATAAGATTCTGCTTGGTTTACTGTAACTGGCCAGCGTCAGCAGCAATAAGATTCTGCTTGGTTTACTGTAACTGGCCAACGTCAGCAGCAATAAGATTCTGCTTGGTTTACTGTAACTGGTCAGCGTCAGCACCAATAAGATTCTGTTTGGTTTACTGTAACTGGTCAGCGTCAGCAGCAATAAGATTCTGTTTGGTTTACTGTAACTGGTCAGCGTCAGCATCAATAAGATTCTGTTTGGTTTACTGTAACTGGTCAGCGTCAGCATCAATAAGATTCTGTTTGGTTTACTGTAACTGGTCAGCGTCAGCAGCAATAAGGTTCTGCTTGGTTTACTGTAACTGGCCAGCTTCAGCAGCAGTAAGATTATGTATGGTTTACTGTAACTGGCCAGCATCAGCAGCAGTAAGATTCTGTATGGTTTACTGTAACTGGCCAGCATCAGCAGCAGTAAGATTCTGTTTGGTTTACTGTAACTGGCCAGCATCAGCAGCAGTAAGATTCTGCTTGGTTTACTGTAACTGGCCAGCGTCAGCAGCAGTAAGATTCTGTTTGGTTTACTGTAACTGGCCAGCGTCAGCAGCAATAAGATTCTGCTTGGTTTACTGTAACTGGCCAGCGTCAGCAGCAATAAGATTCTGCTTGGTTTACTGTAACTGGCCAGCGTCATCAGCAATAAGATTCTGCTTGGTTTACTGTAACTGGCCAGCGTCAGCAGCAATAAGATTCTGCTTGGTTTACTGTAACTGGCCAGCGTCAGCAGCAGTAAGATTCTGTTTGGTTTACTGTAACTAGCCAGCGTCAGCAGCAATAAGATTCTGCTTGGTTTACTGTAACTGGCCAGCGTCAGCAGCAATAAGATTCTGCTTGGTTTACTGTAACTGGCCAGCGTCAGCAGCAATAAGATTCTGCTTGGTTTACTGTAACTGGCCAGCGTCAGCAGCAATAAGATTCTGCTTGGTTTACTGTAACTGGCCAGCGTCAGCAGCAATAAGATTCTGCTTGGTTTACTGTAACTGGCCAGCGTCAGCAGCAATAAGATTCTGCTTGGTTTACTGTAACTGGCCAGCGTCAGCAGCAATAAGATTCTGCTTGGTTTACTGTAACTGGCCAGCGTCAGCAACAATAAGATTCTGTTTGGTTTACTGTAACTGGCCAGCGTCAGCAACAATAAGATTCTGTATGGTTTACTGTAACTGGCCAGCGTCAGCAGCAATAAGATTCTGTTTGGTTTACTGTAACTGGCCAGCGTCAGCAGCAATAAGATTCTGCTTGGTTTACTGTAACTGGCCAGCGTCAGCAGCAATAAGCTTCTGTTTGGTTTACTGTAACTGGCCAGCGTCAGCAGCAATAAGATTCTGCTTGGTTTACTGTAACTGGCCAGCGTCAGCAGCAATAAGATTCTGCTTGGTTTACTGTAACTGGCCAGCGTCAGCAGCAATAAGATTCTGCTTGGTTTACTGTAACTGGCCAGCGTCAGCAGCAATAAGATTCTGCTTGGTTTACTGTAACTGGCCAGCATCAGCAGCAATAAGATTCTGTTTGGTTTACTGTAACTGGCCAACGTCAGCAGCAATAAGATTCTGCTTGGTTTACTGTAACTGGTCAGCGTCAGCACCAATAAGATTCTGTTTGGTTTACTGTAACTGGTCAGCGTCAGCAGCAATAAGATTCTGTTTGGTTTACTGTAACTGGTCAGCGTCAGCATCAATAAGATTCTGTTTGGTTTACTGTAACTGGTCAGCGTCAGCATCAATAAGATTCTGTTTGGTTTACTGTAACTGGTCAGCGTCAGCAGCAATAAGATTCTGCTTGGTTTACTGTAACTGGCCAGCGTCAGCAGCAATAAGATTCTGCTTGGTTTACTGTAACTGGCCAGCGTCAGCAGCAATAAGATTCTGCTTGGTTTACTGTAACTGGCCAGCGTCAGCAGCAATAAGATTCTGCTTGGTTTACTGTAACTGGCCAGCGTCAGCAGCAATAAGATTCTGCTTGGTTTACTGTAACTGGCCAGCGTCAGCAACAATAAGATTCTGTTTGGTTTACTGTAACTGGCCAGCGTCAGCAACAATAAGATTCTGTATGGTTTACTGTAACTGGCCAGCGTCAGCAGCAATAAGATTCTGTTTGGTTTACTGTAACTGGCCAGCGTCAGCAGCAATAAGATTCTGCTTGGTTTACTGTAACTGGCCAGCGTCAGCAGCAATAAGCTTCTGTTTGGTTTACTGTAACTGGCCAGCGTCAGCAGCAATAAGATTCTGCTTGGTTTACTGTAACTGGCCAGCGTCAGCAGCAATAAGATTCTGCTTGGTTTACTGTAACTGGCCAGCGTCAGCAGCAATAAGATTCTGTTTGGTTTACTGTAACTGGTCAGCGTCAGCAGCAATAAGATTCTGCTTGGTTTACTGTAACTGGCCAGCGTCAGCAGCAATAAGATTCTGCTTGGTTTACTGTAACTGGCCAGCGTCAGCAGCAATAAGATTCTGCTTGGTTTACTGTAACTGGCCAGCGTCAGCAGCAATAAGATTCTGCTTGGTTTACTGTAACTGGCCAGCGTCAGCAGCAATAAGATTCTGCTTGGTTTACTGTAACTGGCCAGCGTCAGCAACAATAAGATTCTGTTTGGTTTACTGTAACTGGCCAGCGTCAGCAACAATAAGATTCTGTTTGGTTTACTGTAACTGGCCAGCGTCAGCAACAATAAGATTCTGTTTGGTTTACTGTAACTGGCCAGCGTCAGCAGCAATAAGATTCTGCTTGGTTTACTGTAACTGGCCAGCGTCAGCAGCAATAAGCTTCTGTTTGGTTTACTGTAACTGGCCAGCGTCAGCAGCAATAAGATTCTGCTTGGTTTACTGTAACTGGCCAGCGTCAGCAGCAATAAGATTCTGCTTGGTTTACTGTAACTGGCCAGCGTCAGCAGCAATAAGATTCTGTTTGGTTTACTGTAACTGGTCAGCGTCAGCATCAATAAGATTCTGTTTGGTTTACTGTAACTGGTCAGCGTCAGCATCAATAAGATTCTGTTTGGTTTACTGTAACTGGTTTAAGATTCTGCTTGGTTTACTGTAACTGGTCAGCGTCAGCAGCAATAAGATTCTGCTTGGTTTACTGTAACTGGCCAGCGTCAGCAGCAATAAGATTCTGCTTGGTTTACTGTAACTGGCCAGCGTCAGCAGCAATAAGATTCTGCTTGGTTTACTGTAACTGGCCAGCGTCAGCAGCAATAAGATTCTGTTTGGTTTACTGTAACTGGCCAGCGTCAGCAGCAATAAGATTCTGCTTGGTTTACTGTAACTGGCCAGCGTCAGCAGCAATAAGATTCTGTTTGGTTTACTGTAACTGGCCAGCGTACTGTAACTGGCCAGCCAGCAGCAATAAGATTCTGCTTGGTTTACTGTAACTGGCCAGCGCAGCAATAAGATTCTGCTTGGTTTACTGTAACTGGCCAGCGTCAGCAGCAATAAGATTCTGCTTGGTTTACTGTAACTGGCCAGCGTCAGCAGCAATAAGATTCTGCTTGGTTTACTGTTACTGGTAGATTCTGTTTGGTTTACTGTAACTGGCCAGCGTCAGCAGCAATAAGATTCTGTTTGGTTTACTGTAACTGGCCAGCGATTCTGTTTGGTTTAGTAAGCAATAAGCAATAAGATTCTGCTTGGTTTACTGTAACTGGCCAGCGTCAGCAGCAATAAGCTTCTGTTTGGTTTACTGTAACTGGCCAGCGTCAGCAGCAATAAGATTCTGCTTGGTTTACTGTAACTGGCCAGCGTCAGCAGCAATAAGATTCTGCTTGGTTTACTGTAACTGGCCAGCGTCAGCAGCAATAAGATTCTGCTTGGTTTACTGTAACTGGCCAGCGTCAGCAGCAATAAGATTCTGCTTGGTTTACTGTTACTGGCCAGCGTCAGCAGCAATAAGATTCTGTTTGGTTTACTGTAACTGGCCAGCGTCAGCAGCAATAAGATTCTGCTTGGTTTACTGTAACTGGTCAGCGTCAGCACCAATAAGATTCTGTTTGGTTTACTGTAACTGGTCAGCGTCAGCACCAATAAGATTCTGTTTGGTTTACTGTAACTGGCCAGCGTCAGCACCAATAAGATTCTGTTTGGTTTACTGTAACTGGCCAGCGTCAGCACCAATAAGATTCTGTATGGTTTACTGTAACTGGCCAGCATCAGCACCAATAAGATTCTGTATGGTTTACTGTAACTGGCCAGCGTCAGCACCAATAAGATTCTGTATGGTTTACTGTAACTGGCCAGCGTCAGCACCAATAAGATTCTGTATGGTTTACTGTAACTGGCCAGCGTCAGCATCAGTGAGTGGACTCCTAGGGTTGAGATCTCCACAACGTTCAGTCTGTTAGTACACTGACTAATCTGGAAGTGTGACTGACCGGTAGCAGCCCACACAAAACAGCAATTTACACCCATCACAACTCTCTGTCGGTCTTTCTCTCTTTCATCTGTCCCTTTCTCTCTTTCCATCACAAGTCATTTTTATTATTTTACCAGGTCCTGTAAGCCATCACTAGCCAGCTTCCACCAGGTTATGCAACACTGCACCTTAGAGGCTGCTGCCCTATATTCATAGACTTGGAATCACTGGCCACTTAATAATGGAACACTAGTCACTTCAATAATGTTTAAATAATGTTTACATACTGTTTTACTAATCTCATATGTATATATTGTATTCTATTCTACTGTATTTTTCCCAATACTACTCTGACATTGCTCAATCTAATATTTATATATTTCTTAGTTCAATTATTTTACTTTTAGATTTGTGTGTGTTGTTGTGAATTGTTAGATACTACTGCATTGTTAGAGCTAGGTACACAAGCATTTTTCTACAACCAAAATAACGTCTGCTAAATATGTGTCCAATAAAATGTTATTTAAGTTGACACATTCTCAGCAACAACCTAGGGAGTAGTTATAGGGATGAATGAGCCAATTGGAAGCTGGGGATGATTAGGAGGCCATGATGGTATGAGGGCAAAATTGGAAATTTAGCCAGGGCACCAGGGTTGGCACCTCTACTCTTACAATAAGTGCCATAGGATCTTTAGTGACCACAGAGATTTAGGACACCCTTTTAACATTACATCCGAAAGACAGCACCTTACACAGGGTCATGTCCCCAGTCCCTGCCATGGGGCATTAGGATATATTAGGAAAAAGTGCCTCCTACTGGCCCTCCAACACCACTTCCAGCAGCAATCTGGTCTCCCATCCAGGGACCGACAAGGACCAAGGCAAGGCAGCAGTGGGATGTAGGGTGGTATGCTGCTGGCCAGAACAAAGCCTCTCTCCACATTTCCCTCTGTTTACTAGGGAGTCTCTCTGTGTGTCAATGTGTGAAAAGCACACTGCTTTCCGCTGCACCTGGGTTTAGGGTTTGGCAGCAACCGTAACAGGTGAATGGGAGGGATTGGATGTAACGTGTAAACACGGCCTGTTTAATCCAACATCATGTGCACACCCCATACGTGGGACTTGTCTAACAATGTAGTGGCGGGGTATTGTAATAGGATATGCAGTACACTATTTCATATATATTTCATGGAGACAAGATCAGTATTCCCCTTGAAACTCAAGAAACAGAGGGGTGAGACTAAACCATATTATATTGCAAGCTACCTTCATGGCTCATCGGCATTTATAGTGGCGAAGTTAGATAATTATACCTAATAAGGTGTGTAATGGATTCCTTCCCTGACTTCTTAATTGTAGCAAGGTCTGGACTTGTTTGTTATTGAAGTGGTACAATACCGTGTGCTGTGTTGGGAGGAGTTTTGACTGGTGGAGGTGTGTGTGTGTGTGTGTGTGTCTCTTCGGCAGAAAAGCTAGTGCTTAATAAGATTGTATAGACTGTGTGGCGAGTTTTGGTGTGTGTCTCTCTTCTGCAGAGTTGCTGGCTAGTTGAGTTGTGTGTCTGTCTCTTCTGCAGTGGGCCTGAGTTTTGAGGTAGTCTTGGATGAAGGTGTGTGTGCCTTTTCTGCAGTGGGCCTAGTGCCTAATCAGGTTCCCTGCACGCCAGCTGTGTCCACAGCAAATAGCCACTTTGTCCCAGTGGAGAGGACACTCAACCAGCAGGGAGGGAGGAGGCCAGAAAGAACTGGGAGATTATCTCAACCTGCTGCCGCAGTGAGCGAGAGAGGGTGTGTGTGCGTGTGTGTTTGTGTGCACACATGCACCCTTCCTCCCTTGTGTGTGTGTGTGTGTGTTTGCGCAAGAGACAGAGAGGGTGTGTACTGTATGTGAGCAAGCAGCGAGTCATTGTGTCTGCTACTCCACTTGCCGTTTGTAGTCTACTCTCCCACTCAAGTGTCCAGCTGGCAGACAGGAGATAGCTAGGGCCTTGGGACCAGGGACGACACAGTAAACAGACAAACAGGCTATAATTCCTAATGAGGAAAAGTGCTGTACCTGAACGGAAAGAGAAGTGGGGGCCATATTGACCTCTGCTGCTCCCCCACAGACATGCACACATGCACACACACACACTAATGCGAGGCCTATGTGTGTTTTAGTGTACTCGGGTCATGGTAGGTCTCAGGAGTGATGGTACTTAGGCAAGGGCAGCTGTGTCTCTGTGTGTTATAGACCAGAAGGTTTTCATCAATGCCAGCCTGCTCAATGCCCTGCCTGATCACAATGGCTGGGCTAGTTGCCTGGTCCCGTGGCTCATTGCAGTCAGTCAAATTGAAATAAATGAACTGCCAACCCTGACGGCAGGGTAATTGTTCATATGGAAATTGGATTGCCGTCGTCACACGAGCTTCCCTAAGCACTTCTAAAACAATTTCACTCAGATTGGTAGGAGGGGCGGAGCTCATACATTGTCTGAAAGACAGAGAGCTCTCCAGTCCATGCTTCATTTTAACAATGTGTCGTGGAGTCCGTTTTCCTTTTTCCTTTTACTGACTGGAGCGAGAAATAGGAGCACTAGGCACCGTGTAGCACCCCTGACGTAGACATTAGTTTCTGCTACTCCGTGTGCGCCACCAAACCATTTTGTCATATTGTCTATAACACGCTTTATCACAGGCTCACAGAACACCCACGCACTGAGACGCACTGAGACGCACTGAGACGCACTGAGACGCACTGAGACACACTGAGACTGACTGAGACACACTGAGGCACACTGAGACACTGAGACCGACAGACACACAGGACCAGACACACAGGACTCTCTCCGGGCTCCAAGGACTGGCCACTAATTTAATGGTGGCTCACTTTTATCAGCAGCATAACACTGAGAAAGCCTTTAATATCAAGACGCCACCCGTCACTGTCAGGAATGGCATCTGCTGGTCAGAGAACACGAGATATAGAGAGAGAGGAGAGAGTGCTGATATGACAAATGCTGAATATGAATGCGGTCAACCGCCTTGCCGCCATATGGGGTGATATCCTATTATGGTTGTCGGTGGGGGGGTCTGTTATTTCTTTATTTATATCTCACTGTCTGCTCTGTTTAATGAGTGGTAGGTCTGAGAGCAGCACTCGTGCTGGGTTTGAAGATGTCTAATCAGCTACAGAGTGGTCGCATGCGTATCAAATGACACCCTATTCCTTATACAGTGCACTACCTTTGACCAGGGCCCATAGTGACCAGGGTCCTTAGGGCTCTGGTCAAAAGAAGTGCACTACATAGGGAATAGGGTATCGTATGGGACCCATTCAACGACTGTCTGTTCAGCATATTGGTGGAGATGTAATCAGCAGCCACTCACTTCCTCCTCCTGCAGCCTGGCTGGAGTATTATCCTAGAGAATAGGATGTGTAGGGTCCTCTATCTGTGCCAGAGAGGATGATGGGTAGGGTCCTCTGTCTGTGCCAGAGAGGATGATGGGTAGGGTCCTCTGTCTGTGCCAGAGAGGATGATGGGTAGGGTCCTCTGTCTGTGCCAGAGAGGATGATGGGTAGGGTCCTCTGTCTGTGCCAGAGAGGATGATGGGTAGGGTCCTCTGTCTGTGCCAGAGAGGATGATGGGTAGGGTCCTCTGTCTGTGCCAGAGAGGATGATGGGTAGGCTCCTCTATCTGTGCCAGAGAGGATGATGGGTAGGGTCCTCTGTCTGTGCCAGAGAGGACCTTTATGCTGCTGCTGTGGCCTGTGTCAAAGGGACACCCCGTGGTAGTCTGCACAAGTGTCTCTGGGTGGCAGGAAATCATTTTGCTGTCAGCACTGTGAGTGTGTTTGTGTGTGTGTTCACTCACGTGTGCTCATAGAATGCTCACACTGGCCATTTTTCAATTATCTTTCATTTTTCTCTGCTGGGAGATGTCTTTCCAGTCCAGATGTCTTAGGGAAGGGAGGGTGGAGAAGAGATAGTAGGCAGCCAGAAGCATGTGAGCTATCCAGTTGACGAGCACCAGGTAGCAGGACACACCCAGTCGTACCGGCCAACAAGTAGCTCCCCTAGAAAATGTCCCTTCCTCTCTCATTTCCCTTACTGTTTCCAAAGTTTGCAGACAAACCTGTGAAGTCAAGGCAGCCGGTAGCTAAACCATGAAGCCCTAATGAGAGATTAATGCTTCTAGTTTTTAAGTGGTTCTCTCCTGCACTGGAACACTGTTTTAATGGAACAATCAGGGACGAGGCTTTCTCAGGAGCGTCTCTCTTTCCAGATGTGCCTGCTTCGTTAGCGCCTCGCTCTTTTCATTCATATTTATTCCCGGTCATTGGAGGCTTCATTAGCCAGCAGCTTTTTCTTTATTCAGAATGGCTCAGCCTTTGTAGGAGGGGTGTTCCCAGCTGCCATGTCCTCTACAGAGGTGTGGAGAAATCTAAATACTTCTTCAGAGAAGTAGAGATGAGCTGGGACAGCCTGGGGACAAAGGAGCTGGGTTCCTCCTGTGTCACCACTCACCACCACAAGCTCTTTGAAGCCTCCTTAACTCCACTGTTCTGGATTAAGCCCATGAAACAAGTATGAAGAGTGATAGATGACAGAGGAGAGGAGACATCCTAGGAGAGAACGAGCTTCTTTGAAAAAGTGTGCAGGATTTATTTTGCAATGACCCACAGTGCAACATCTGAGGGAAGTTTTTATAACAGCAGATTTTTGTTGTTATAGGGAGTGAGAGGTTCGACTGCCCGAAAAGCTGCCCACTCGACCCCATCCCCTCCCCTCTTCACTAGACCATCTCTGGAGACTTTCTCCCATTCCTCACTTCCCTCATCAACTCATCCCTGACCACTGGCTGCGCGTCCCCTCTGACTTCAAAATGGCCCGAGTTGCTTTCCTCCTCATCAAGAAATCAACACACGACTCTGACATCAAAAACAACAGACCGGTATCCCTGCTTTCTTTTCTTTCCAAAACGCTCTCTCATTATCGCTCTCAGAACTATCTTCTTGACCCTAACCAATCAGGCTTCATGATAAGTCACTCAACCGAGACTGCTCTTCTCTGTCTCATGGAGGCTCTCCACACTGCCAAAGCTGACTAGCTCCTCTGTTCTCATCCTCCTAGATCTAAGCTGCCTTCGACACCTTGAACATACAGATCCTCTTCTCCGCCCTCTCAGGGCTGGGCGTCTCAGGCTCTGCACACTCTTGGATTGCAACCTACCTGGCAGGCCGCTCCTACCAGGTGACGTGGAGAGGATTTGTGTCTGAACCACGTACCCTTACAACTGGTGTCCTCCAGGGCTCAGTTCTAGGCCCTCTTCTGTCTGTACACCAAGTCACTCGGCTCCGTCATATCCTCACATGGTCTCTCCTATCATTACTATGCGGATGACACTCAACTACTTTTCTCCTTCACCCCTTCTGACACCCAGGTGGCGACACGGTTCTCTGCATGCCTGGCATTTATCTCAGCTTGAATTTCGGCCCACCACCTCAAGCTCAACCTCGAAAACACAGAGCTGCTCTTCCTCCTGGGGAAGGCATGCCCGCTCCAAGACCTCTTCATCACATTTGACAACTTCACGGTGTCCCCGTCCCAGAGTGCAAAGAACCTTGGATTGACCCTGGACAACACCCTGTCGTTCTCTGCAAACATCAAAGCAGTGACTCATTCCTGCAGGTTCAGGCTCTACAACATCCGTAGAGTACAACCCTACCTCACACAGGAAGCGGAATTCAGGAACTTGTCATCTCCCGTCTGGACTACTGCAACTCTTTGTTGGCTGGTCTCCTCACTTGTGCCATCAAACCCCGGCAATTTATCCAGAATTCTGCAGTCCGACTGGTGTTCAACCTTCCCAAGTTCTCCCATGTCACCCCGCTCCTCCGCACACTCCACCGGCTTCCATTCAAAGCTCACAACCACTACAAGACCATGATACTTGCCTACTGAGCAGCAAGAGGAACTGCTCAAACTGCTCAAACCTTACATCCCAACCCGAGCACTCCATTCTGCCACATCTGGCCTCTTGGCCCTCCTAAGCTCTTCTCTGTCCTGGCACCCCAGCTACCCCCTGAAGCTAGGATAGCAGAGTCCCTGCCCATCATCTAAAAAGATCTGAAACCCTACCTCTTGAAAGTGTATCTTAAATAAATAATCTCACAGCACCCCCCCTCCTACCACCTCTTTGCGCCTTTTCTGAAAGCTACTTTATTGAGGTAAAATGTACTTACTATGACTGATATGTGGTAATCCTACATAGCTATCTTAAGATGAATGCACTACTGTAAGTCATTCTGGATAAGAGTGTCTGCTCAATGACTAAAATGTGAAATGTAAATGATGAGATTTGCATGAATAGGCAAGAGAGCCTTTGAAGGGATAGAAGTAAGTTGAGCTGAGTTTTCTGTCACCCAAGTGAACATTTCCTGACAATTCTACTAACTATTGTAGCCTACATCTCAGTTTGGGAATGCTTACACAGTCTGTTTGATTGCACTGTACAAAGTCAGGGGTCCTAAATCATTATACTGGGCTAGAAAAAGCAGCCAGTGACATTTTGAAAATCCATTTTTTTTTTGGTTTGGAACATTTGAACAGGAATTTGGATAACTAGACTGACAGTGGATTATAGACTTTGAGCATGAAATATGAGTGGATGGAAATGCAATACTCTTCTTTATAAACATGAGTCATTATCACTATAATGTAATGGCAGGTCACAATAATAAAACTTCAGGGTCGTCTATACTCTACACTAACCTAAGGCAGAATAACCCAAACAAAAGAGCAAAACAAGGTTAACTAAAAGGTTGATTAGGCTGGCTCAGCCTGGGATCTGCACACTGAACACATCTACACTCAATTGTTTTACAGAAAGCCCATGAACTACCCATTACTCTACATAGGCTCATTGGCTTTAGTGAGATACCCAGAGGGGCCATTGGTCATAAGTAACCCTGTAAAAGGTTCATCATTTCATAGGAGGGTAGGTAAATACTAGCCTAATAGGCTACATCGACACGTCTGTGAATAACTATGGCTGCTTTTACACAAGCAGCCCCATTGTGATATATGTTTTAATCTCTTATGATAATAATTGGTCAACGAATAAGAATTGGGCTCCTTGTGTAAATGCAGCCTTTGTAGGTGTTAAGAGACCAGGGTGACTTTCAGCCAAACATCATCCTGCTATTTTCTAGTTTCCCATAATAACAAGAGTAAAGACCTACCAAACACTCCTGGTGGGAGGAAGCACAGGGGGCGAGTTTATAACACCGTGTACATTTTAATGGAATTGTTTAAGAGTATGAATTAAACAGGGAAGATACATTTACCTAGAGGAATGGGGCTCTGAAAGGAATGAGGTTGTGAAATGAAAAAGCAAAATAAAATCAGAGACTAGGGGAGGACGGCCACTTTAATGCAAATGGGAGTAAGAGCTGAAATGAACTGGAGAGAAAACGTCTAATCAGTACTCTCCCCACTTAGTGCTCTGAGCAAAGGCAGGTTAACATAATAAATCACAGATTCACAGGCAGCTAGGCACAGGCTGCCTCCTTCCCTCTATCTCTCCCTCCCTCCACCTTACCACGGGCTTTTCAATTTGACCAGTGTAGCTATGGACTTAACTGCCTAGGTGAAATGAGCAGGACCATATCTCTCTCTCTCGCTCTCTCTGTGTGTGTGTGTGTGTGTGTGTGTGTGTGTGTGTGTGTGTGTGTGTGTGTGTGTGTGTGTGTGTGTGTGTGTGTGTGTGTGTGTGTGTGTGTGTGTGTGTGTGTGTGTGTGTGTGTGTGTGTGTGTGTGTGTGTGTGTGTGTGTGTGTGTGTGTGTGTGTGTGTGTGTGTGTGCTTGTATACATGTGTGCATATGCTTGTGGTGCATTGAGTGTTTCTGTATGTGTGTGCATGTAGGTGTGTATTTGAGTGTGAGAACTATACAGTGAAAGAGGTGGACCATTGCAGATTCAGCCACCTGCAGCTTGACATTACTGTTTTTTACAATCACTAACATCCTTTTGTCCAATCTGTTGTCACATTTTCAAAACTCTAAACACAATTAGCACAACATCCATCTGTTGTGGACTATACCATTAACACAATTAATGTTGTTTTCACAGAATATGCAGTCAATTAACACGTTTCTAAAATGCTTACATTTTCTTTACATACAAGCTTACCCAATACCAAAATTGTCATATTTACAAATGCTTGCACACAGCATGCCAGAAATGAAGACCTGATGTTCAAAACCTTAAATATAGTATAAAGCCTCTACTTCGGCAACAACGGCAGCTCAAAAGCTATATTGAAACAGCTGATAAGCATTTTTGAGTGAACAGACCATTGAGAAATAGCTGATTTACTGTAAGTTGTGCAAAATAGAAAAACCACAGCTGATTCCAATCTCAATCGGAGACATAGCCCAGTGTTGAAGTTCTTTCAATTACATGGACATACACAGTAAAAAGGGGGCTCCTGGATTGATTTAGTTCAGTGTGGATACAGAACAACACAGAGGAGCAGAGAGAGAACAAATCCTATCTGGACAAGGGAGAGGAATAGTTGGACCAGCGAGAGGAGTAGCTGGACTAGGGAGAGGAGTAGCTGGACAAGGGAGAGGAATAGTTGGACCAGCGAGAGGAGTAGCTGGACTAGGGAGAGGAGTAGCTGGACAAGGGAGAGGAATAGTTGGACCAGCGAGAGGAGTAGCTGGACTAGGGAGAGGAGTAGCTGGACAAGGGAGAGGAATAGTTGGACCAGGGAGAGGAGTAGCTGGACTAGGGAGAGGAGTAGCTGGACAAGGGAGAGGAATAGTTGGACCAGCGAGAGGAGTAGCTGGACTAGGGAGAGGAGTAGCTGGACTAGGGAGAGGAGTAGCTGGACTAGGGAGAGGAGTAGCTGGACAAGGGAGAGGAATAGTTGGACCAGCGAGAGGAGTAGCTGGACTAGGGAGAGGAGTAGTTGGACCAGCGAGAGGAGTAGCTGGACTAGGGAGAGGAGTAGCTGGACAAGGGAGAGGAATAGTTGGACCAGCGAGAGGAGTAGCTGGACTAGGGAGAGGAGTAGCTGGACAAGGGAGAGGAATAGTTGGACCAGCGAGAGGAGTAGCTGGACCAGCGAGAGGAGTAGCTGGACTAGGGAGAGGAGTAGCTGGACTAGGGAGAGGAGTAGCTGGACAAGGGAGAGGAATAGTTGGACCAGGGAGAGGAGTAGCTGGACTAGCGAGAGGAGTAGCTGGACAAGGGAGAGGAATAGCTGGACTAGGGAGAGGAGTAGCTGGACTAGGGAGAGGAGTAGCTGGACTAGGGAGAGGAGTAGCTGGACAAGGGAGAGGAGTAGCTGGACAAGGGAGAGGAGTAGCTGGACTAGGGAGAGGAGTAGCTGGACAAGGGAGAGGAATAGTTGGACCAGGGAGAGGAGTAGCTGGACAAGGGAGAGGAGTAGCTGGACCAGCGAGAGGAGTAGCTGGACTAGGGAGAGGAGTAGCTGGACAAGGGAGAGGAATAGTTGGACCAGCGAGAGGAGTAGCTGGACCAGCGAGAGGAGTAGCTGGACTAGCGAGAGGAGTAGCTGGACAAGGGAGAGGAATAGTTGGACCAGCGAGAGGAGTAGCTGGACTAGGGAGAGGAGTAGCTGGACAAGGGAGAGGAATAGTTGGACCAGGGAGAGGAGTAGCTGGTCCAGGCAGAGGAGTAGGTGGACCGGGGAGAGAAGTAGTTGGACCAGGGAGAGGAGTAGTTGGACCAGGGAGAAGAGTAGCTGGACCAGGGAGAGGAGTAGTTGGACCAGGGAGAGGAGTAGTTGGACCAGGGAGAAAACTAGTTGTACCAGGGAGAGGAGTAGCTGGTCCAGGCAGAGGAATAGCTGGACCAGGGAGAGGAGTAGCTAGACAAGGGAGAGGAATAGTTGGACCAGGGATAGGAGTAGCTGGACCAGAGAGAGGACGAGTTGGACCGGGGAGAGGAGTAGCTGGACCAGGCAGAGGAGTAGCTAGTCCAGGCAGAGGATTAGCTGGACCAGGGAGAGAAGTAGTTGGACCAGGGAAAGGAGTAGCCGGTCCAGGCAGAGGAGTAGGTGGACCAGGGAGACTGTAACCCTGAGAGAGGCTGGTGAAAGAGTCCAGCCTAATACCATGGTCTATCACTGAGAGAGGCTGGTCAAAGAGTCCAGACTCATCTCAGACAGTCAACCGTGGCTTCCATTATTTGGAATTTTCAACAAACCAACAGGTAAGTAATGCATTTCACAAGGGCTTCTTCTATTATTACTGTTGCTATGTCCCATAGCTGTAGGCCACCAGTCCCAATGCAAATACATTTGTTGTATTTTTGTTCCTCTGAAGGACACAATGTCTTTCTCCCTCTGGGGGAAGAGGAAAGCTCCTCAGTGAAGACCGAGAACATGCCATTGTAGGATTGGTCATTGCTGACAATGCAATACAACTGAGAGAAATTCAGAACAGAATTGTGGAGGGCAACCTGATATTTCACAGTGTGGAACGCATCAGCCTGACTACCATTGGCTCGGACTCTGACCAAACACAGAGTTGGAATGAAGCAGTTGTACACAGTTCCTTTTGAAATGAAGATTGATCGGGTCAAGGAATTCCGGCACCAATACGTCGAGATATGGTCAATCCAATATGTCTTGTTCTATAGTGAGTTTTACACTATGCTACTCTGCATATTCACAGTAGGACATACTGAAAAGCATTTACACATACTGTGTTTGATTTCTTTCAAAGAGTCGTGGAGTTGGAAGAAAATCAGACCCCACATTAAATAATTTCTGTAGACGAGGCAGGGTTTGACCTGGCAAAAACACGTGGACGGGGAAGAAACGTCATCGGGAAAAGGGCCACCGTTGATGTGTCGGGTCAGAGAGGAGCAAATACCACAATGTGTGCTGCAAGTGCTGGTTTGGTCCTGCAGAAATGTCAGATTGGTTCCTACAACACAGAGCACCTTCTTTTGTTTTTAGATGACCTCCACCAACAACTGGTGCCAGAAGCAGAAAGGGAAGAGGTGGGAGGAAACATGAGGACATGTGTGATTGCATGGGGCAAAGTATCATTCCTCCATTCACATGCAAACTGGTCTGAATCCCATCCAAGAATGCCCCCCCTACCTTTCCTCCCCCCTACTCACCCCCTCTACTCACCTTTCCCCCTCCCCCTATTCACCTTTCCCCCTCCCCCTACTCACCTTTCCTCCCCCTACTCAACTTTCCTCCCCCCTACTCACCTTTCCTCCCCACTACTCACCTTTCCTTCCTCCCCACTACTCACCTTTCCTTCCTCCCCACTACTCACCTTTCCTTCCTCCCCACTACTCACCTTTCCTCCCCCTACTCACCTTTCCTCCCCCTACTCACCTTTCCTCCCCACTACTCACCTTTCTTCCCCACTACTCACCTTTCCTCCCCACCTTTCCTCCCCCCCTACTCACCTTTCCTTCCCCCTACTCACCTTTCTTCAACACCATTGAAGATTTATTTTCTGCCTGGAGGTGGAAAGTGTCTGATCATCGGCCACATGACCAAATGTCCCTCCTGGATGCAGTGGATGTCGGCTGCAGAGACATCTCAGCTGAAGATTGTCGGGGGGATAAGGCAGGCCAAGCATTTCTATCCAAGGTGCAGAGACCTCTCAGCTGAAGACTGTCAGGGGGATAAGGCAGGCCAAGCGTTTCTATCCAAGGTGTAGAGACATCTCAGCTGAAGATTGCCAGGGGTGGATAAGGCAGGCCAAGCGTTTCTATCCAAGGTGTAGAGACATCTCAGCTGAAGATTGCCAGGGGTGGATAAGGCAGGCCAAGCGTTTCTATCCAAGGTGCAGAGACATCTCAGCTGAAGACTGCCAGGGGTGGATAAGGCAGGCCAAGCGTTTCTATCCAAGGTGCAGAGACATCTCAGCTAAAGACTGCCAGGGGTGGATAAGGCAGGCCAAGCGTTTCTATCCAAGGTGCAGAGACATCTCAGCTGAAGACTACCAGGGGTGGATAAGGCAGGCCAAGCGTTTCTATCCAAGGTGCAGAGACATCTCAGCTAAAGACTGTCAGGGGTGGATAAGGCAGGCCAAACGTTTCTATCCAAGGTGCAGAGACATCTCAGCTGAAGACTACCAGGGGTGGATAAGGCAGGCCAAGCGTTTCTATCCAAGGTGCAGAGACATCTCAGCTAAAGACTGCCAGGGGTGGATAAGGCAGGCCAAGCGTTTCTATCCAAGGTGCAGAGACATCTCAGCTAAAGACTGCCAGGGGTGGATAAGGCAGGCCAAGCGTTTCTATCCAAGGTGCAGAGACATCTCAGCTAAAGACTGCCAGGGGTGGATAAGGCAGGCCAAGCGTTTCTATCCAAGGTGCAGAGACATCTCAGCTGAAGACTACCAGGGGTCGATAAGGCAGGCCAAGCGTTTCTATCCAAGGTGCAGAGACATCTCAGCTAAAGACTGCCAGGGGTGGATAAGGCAGGCCAAACGTTTCTATCCAAGGTGCAGAGACATCTCAGCTGAAGACTGCCAGGGGTGGATAAGGCAGGCCAGGCGTTTCTATCCAAGGTGCATAGCGAGAGACAACATAAGATGTAATGTGGACGAGAACATGTGTCCAAATGCTGAAGATGGTATAGATTAGAACAGAACGGGGCATTTTACTGTTTTTCCCTTCTGTGCCATTTTTACTGTAATTGTGTTTTATTTTTACACATCTGGAACCAAAGGCCATGTATGTTGGATGTGTTGTTGAACCAAAGGCCATGTATGTTGGAGGTGTTGTTGAACCAAAGGCCATGTATGTTGGAGGTGTTGTTGAACCAAAGGCCATGTATGTTGGATGTGTTGTTGAACCAAAGGCCATGTATGTTGGATGTGTTGTTGAACCAAAGGCCATGTATGTTGGATGTGTTGTTGAACCAAAGGCCATGTATGTTGGAGGTGTTGTTGAACCAAAGGCCATGTATGTTGGAGGTGTTGTTGAACCAAAGGCCATGTATGTTGGAGGTGTTGTTGAACCAAAGGCCATGTATGTTGGATGTGTTGTTGAACCAAAGGCCATGTATGTTGGATGTGTTGTTGAACCAAAGGTCATGTATGTTGGAGGTGTTGTTGAACCAAAGGCCATGTATGTTGGAGGTGTTGTTGAACCAAAGGCCATGTATGTTGGATGTGTTGTTGAACCAAAGGCCATGTATGTTGGAGGTGTTGTTGAACCAAAGGTCATGTATGTTGGAGGTGTTGTTGAACCAAAGGCCATGTGTGTTGGATGTGTTGTTGAACCAAAGGCCATGTATGTTGGATGTGTTGTTGAACCAAAGTCGTTGTGCTATGATTGACTATACGTTACTCTTGGATAGAAAACATGTGCTAGTGTTTTGACAGAATGATTAGATATTGAGTCGGGTTTGCCGTGTTTTGATAGTTAATGTATATAGAGAAAGTTTATTTGCATTATTGAAATGAAGAGTTTTTCTATTTGGCTAATTGTGTGTTGCTATGGCTATGTTAAGAGTTTAGAAAAAGTATCTTAACTATAGGTAAACGCTTGTTAGCAATTGTAAAAAAAAACTGTAACCACAGCATGGGCAATCAGCAGCGAGGGAGGAGGATGCCGTTTGCCTCCTGCTGTTTGCAAGTGTGTGGCTGTTTTTGTGTATCAAAGGACGCTGTGTGATCTTATTCCCCCACTAAACAAAGCAACCGGCTTACTGAACATATTGTATTTCCTCTTGCTAAAAGGAGAAGAGAAAGAACATGATGAATGTTTGCCAAGATCTGTCGACAGACTGCCATTGTTCAGTTTCAAAGTACGGCTTTGAGATGTAGTTATTGGCCTTATTCTATTCAGCCGTGGGAGTTCCTCTGGAAAGTGTATCCATAAATTCAATCAAATCTAACAATAAAGCATCTTTGTTAAACTTGGTTACCCACATGAAAACAATTCTATAGTATACCATGATAAAAATACTATAAAATCAAATGTTATTTGTCACATAGTGGCGTTGAACGTTGAGCTGTTGTCAATGAACAGCATTCTCACGTAGGTGTTCTTTTTGTCCAAGTGGAATAGGCCAGTGTGGAGTGCAATAGAGATTGCGTCACCTGTAGATCTGTTTAGGTGGTATGTGAATTGGAGTGGGTCCAGGGTGTCTGAGATGCTGGTGTTGACATTAGCCATGACCAGCCTTTCAAAGCATTTTGTGGCTACAGATATAAGTGCTTCGGGGCGATAGTCATTTAGACAGGTTACCTTGGCGTCTTTGGGCAACCGGACTATGGATCTCTGCTTTATACATGAAGGTATTACAGACTGGGTCAGGGAGAGCTTGAAAATGTCAGAGAAGACACTTGCCAGCTGGTCAGAGCATGCTCTGAGTACACTTCCTGGTAATCCGTCTGGCCCTGCGTCCGTGTGAATGTTAACCGGTTTAAAGGTCTTTCTCATATTGGCTACGGAGAGAGTGATCACACTTTGTGCTCTCACGCATGGTTCAGTGTTGCTTGCCTCGAAGCGAGCATAGAAGGCATTTGGCATCTGGGTTAGTGTCCCACCTCTACAAAGTGGCAGCTCTAGCTTTTAGCTCAGTGCGGATATTGCCTGTAATCCATGGCTTCTGGTTGGGATATATACGCACGGTCACTGTGGGGACAACGAAGTCGTCGATGTACTTTTTAATGAAGCCGGTGACTGATGTGGTAAACTCCTCAATGCCATCAGATGAATTGTGGGATATATTCCAGTCTGTGCTAGCAAGACAGTTCTGAATCTTAGCATCCGCGTCATTGGACAACATCTGAATTGAGCACATTGAGTCACTGGTACCTCTTGTTTAACTTTTTGCTTGTAAGCAGGAATCCGGAGGAAAGAGTTAATGTCAGATTTGCCAAATAGGAGGGTGAGGGAGAGCTTTGTATGTGTTTATTTGTGTGTATTAAAGGTAATCTAGAGTTTATTTTTTGGACAGGTGACATGCTGTTGAAAATAAGGTAAAACAGTTTTACATTTTCCTGCATTAAAATCCCCGGACCATGAGAAACGACGGCTCTGGCTGAGCATTTTGTTGTAGGTTAATGTCCCTATATATGTCGTTGAGTGTAGTTTTAGTGCCAGCATCGGTTTGTGGTGGTAAATAAACAGCTTCAAAAAATATAGATGAAAACTATCTTGGTAAATAATATGGTCTACAGCTCATCATGAGGTATTTTAACTCAGGTGAGCAGAACCTCGAGACCACCTTAATATTAGAGATCACGCACAAGCTGTTGTTAACAAAGCTACACACGCCCAAACCCTTGAGTTTACGAGACAATTCTGTTCTATCCTGCTGATGCATAGAAAAAACAGCTACATTTATATTAACAATGTCGTTGTTCCGCCACGACTCTGTGGAAGCATAGGATATTACAGTTTTTCAGGTCCCCGACTCTGTGAAGCATAGGATATTACAGTTTTTCAGGTCCCCGACTCTGTGAAGCATAGGATATTACAGTTTTTCAGGTCCCCGACTCTGTGAAGCATAGGATATTACAGTTTTTCAGGTCCCGTTGATAGAATAGGCATGAACCTAGCTTGTCTAATTTGTTCTCCAGTGATTGTACATTTGCCAGTATAACAGAGGGTAGAGGTGGTTTATGTACTCGTCGTCGTAGTTTATTCAGGATGCCCCCACGTCGTCATGTATATAGTATTTTCATCAGGCTGCCCCCACCTCATCCTGTCTATCGTAGTTTCATCAGGCTGCCCCCACGTCGTCCTGTATATCGTAGATTCATCAGGCTGCCCCCACGTCGTTCTGTATATCATAGTTTCATCAGGCTGCCCCCACGTCATCCTGTATATCGTAGTTTCATCAGGCTGCCCCCACGTTGTCCTGTATATCGTAGTTTCATCAGGCTGCCCCCACGTCGTTCTGTATATCGTAGTTTCATCAGGCTGCCCCCACGTCGTCCTGTATATTGTAGTTTCATCAGGCTGCCCCCACGTCGTCCTGTATATCGTAGTTTCATCAGGCTGCCCCCACGTCGTCCTGTATATCGTAGTTTCATCAGGCTTCCCCCACGTCGTCCTGTATATCGTAGTTTCATCAGGCTGCCCCCACGTCGTCCTGTATATCGTAGTTTCATCAGGCTGCCCCCACGTCGTCCTGTATATCGTAGTTTCATCAGGCTGCCCCCACGTCATCCTGTATATTGTAGTTTCATCAGGCTACCCCCACGTCGTCCTGTATATCGTAGTTTCGTCAGGCTGCCTCGCCGTCTTTTCCTCTACCGAGTGTCGGGATTAGAGCCTGGTCCCGGGTGAGCAGTATGTCTGAGTCATTGAAGTAGTATTCTTCATCCAAATCAAAGTTAGTGATCGCTGTACTGATGCAGACTTTACTGTAGTATTCACTGTAGTGTTTTTGTGTCACGATGAAACACCTCTACATAGAGAAAAGGGGAATGTCCACTCACTGTTGTGCTGCTCCCATGTGATGTCTTAGGTGACACCATCACAACATTTCAAGCAATATAGTGTGCATCACCCCTAATCCTCTCCTCTGTCTCTCCTCTCTTCTCAAGAGATGACAAGCTGGGTCCAGGCCGCTCTTCTTCTCCTCTGTCTCCTCCTGTTATGCCTGTCTGCAGCCGGGAACCAGCTGCAGGAGGAGGCGCTCCTGGACTTCTCCTCCATAACGCCCATCAACAACGTGGTTCAAGACCCCCGCAGCGGGCGCGTCTACCTAGGTGCCGTCAACACCATCTACCAGCTGGATGAGGCGCTGCGTGAAGAGGCCCGCACCGTGACTGGCCCCAAGGAGGATGCCCGCACCTGCACCCCGCCTGTCTCCACTCCGTACTGCCAGGACACCAAACCCAGCCCTAATGTCAACAAGCTGCTTCTGGTGCACCCATCCAACGGCTCACTGATCGTCTGTGGGTCCCGCTACCGGGGAATCTGTTCCCTCCTCAACCTGAGCAACGTGGAGCAGCAACTGTACTACAGTGACTCTAAGGGGGAGAGGACTTATGTGGCTAGCATAGAGGACGGTGTAGCCGTGGTGGCCGTCATGTCTACATACATTAATAAAGACGGCAACACCTTTAATGTGTTTCTGGTGGGAAAGGGCTACGGCAGCCTGGACAGCTCCAAACTCATCAGCACACGCATCCTCCAGGACTACCGTGACTGGGTGGTATTCGAGAGCATCATCGAGGCGTCCACCGTGCAGGCAACACCCTTCGTGCCCAAGTACCTGCATGACTTCCGCCACGCCTTCAAGGAGGAGGGCTTTGTCTACTTCCTGTTCTCCAGGACCATGGGAAGCACCGATAACAAGAACTTCACCTTTGTGTCTCGACTGTGTGAGGACGACCCTCACTACTACTCTTACACAGAGCTGCAGCTCAACTGTGGTCCGGGGAACAGGTACAACAAGGTGCAGGCAGCCTATGTGGCATCCCCAGGTAAAGAGCTGGCCCGGGGGATGACAGAGTCGGGTCAGTATGGTAAGGTCCTCGCCTGGCACAAGGTGTTGTTCATGGTGGCAAGCCCAGATGACGACGGCGCCGATTCGGCCCTGTGCATGTACCCTCTAAACACCATCAATGAGAGGCTGGTGGACATAATCAGTGCCTGCTATAGCGACTCGGGCAAGATTGCAGGCATCCCAGCTGTGGACATCCCCTACTCCTACAAGACAGACGAGTTCTGCACCTCCCATATCGACGTAAGTAGCTTAGCCTTTATCATCCACTTCAAAGGACAGAGACAGAAGAAACAGAGTAAGTGATTTTAAAAGAATTTCCCTTTTAATCAATAATGCAAATATATGACACCTTTGGTTTTCAGGCCCTTTGTTTCCAGTTTTTTATTTATTTTTGTCTGAAGGGATCCTGCTGGCTATATCTCTCCTCTCCTTGAAAAGATAGATTGATTTAAGGGATATAGTAGTTATCTTATCTCTTAAATCTCTCTCTCCCTCTGCAGAAAGACACTCTGAACAACTATAAGTGTGGGGCGGACTTCCTTCCCTCTCCACTGGCCAGTAAGCCAGAGTTTGCCCAGCAGGCGAAGGCGGTCATCATCAGGAGGGGCCTGCTGACCGCTGTGGCTATCGCTGTGGAGAATGACCACACTATCGCCTTCCTGGGGAACAGCTTGGGGGAGGTGTACAAGGTAAGGAGAGGGTGGAATGGGATGTGTGGGAGTGGGTGGTTTTTGGAGGTGTGCAAGGTAATGTCTAGGGAAAGTGTACAAGGTAAGGGGCTAGGGGAAGTGTACAAGTTAAGGGGCTAGGGGAAGAGTAGACGGTAAGGGGAAGTGTACAAGGTAAGGGGCTAGGGGCAGTGTACAAGGTAAGGGGCAGTACAAGGTAAGGGCCTAGAGGCAGTGTACAAGGTAAGGGGCTAGGGGCAGTGTACAAGGTAAGGGCCTAGGGGCAGTGTACAAGGTAAGGGGCTAGGGGCAGTGTACAAGGTAAGGGGCTAGGGGAAGTGTACAAGGTAAGGGGCTAGGGGCAGTGTACAAGGTAAGGGGCTAGAGGCAGTGTACAAGGTAAGGGGCAAGGGGCAGTGTACAAGGTAAGGGGCTAGGGGCAGTGTACAAGGTAAGGGGCTAGGGGCAGTGTACAAGGTAAGGAGCTAGGGGCAGTGTACAAGGTAAGAGGCTAGGGGCAGTGTACAAGGTAAGGGGCTAGGAGAGGATGCAATGATAGAGAGAGTTGTTGGTAGACAGATTATTTTGTTATCTGTGTTGTGCTCCATTGCAGGAGCCTAGCGTGTGTTGAGAAGGAGCCTAGCATATGTTGAGAAGGAGCCTAGCGTGTGTTGAGAAGGAGCCTAGCGTGTGTTGAGAAGGAGCCTAGCGTGTGTTGAGAAGGAGCCTAGCGTGTGTTGAGAAGGAGCCTAGCGTGTGTTGAGAAGGAGCCTAGCGTGTGTTGAGAAGGAGCCTAGCGTATGTTGAGAAGGAGCCTAGCGTGTGTTGAGAAGGAGCCTAGCGTGTGTTGAGAAGGAGCCTAGCGTGTGTTGAGAAGGAGCCTAGCGTGTGTTGAGAAGGAGCCTAGCGTGTGTTGAGAAGGAGCCTTGTGTGTGTTGAGAATGAGCCTTGCGTGTGTTGAGAATGAGCCTAGCGTGTGTTGAGAAGGAGCCTAGCGTGTGTTGAGAAGGAGCCTAGCGTGTGTTGAGAAGGAGCCTAGCATGTGTTGAGAAGGAGCCTAGCATGTGTTGAGAAGGAGCCTAGCATGTGTTGAGAAGGAGCCTAGCGTGTGTTGAGAAGGAGCCTAGCGTGTGTTGAGAAGGAGCCTAGCATGTGTTGAGAAGGAGCCTAGCGTGTGTTTAGTGTTCTTTTTTTAACCTTTATTTAACCAGGCAAGTCAGTTAAGAACAAATTTTTTTTTTCAATGACGGCCTAGGAACAGTGGGTTAACTGCCTGTTCAGGGGCAGAACGACAGATTTGTACCTTGTCAGCTCGGGGGTTTGAACTTGCAACCTTCCGGTTACTAGTGCAATGCTAGGTGTTCTGTGTTGAGTTGTATGTCTGGTTCTGCCTGGCAGGTTCATCTGACTGCCAACCCAGAGGTGTACAGTCAAGTGCCAGGGGACACCACAGGGAAACGCGTCAACAAAAAACTCTTCTTTGACACTAGCCACAGCCACCTGTATATCACCACTGAGAAAAAGGTACAGTCCTCCATTAGCGTTCTGTACAGACCTCCAGACAGTACTTCTGTTTGTCAGTCATTGTTGTTATTGCTGTGGAGAGAGAAAGGGAAAGACCCTGTGTGTTAACTACAGCTAGAGGAAGTAATGTTGATACTGTTTGTGTTGTTGACTGCATGCTACTATAGATCATCAAGATTTATAAGTGAATTTCAACGCTACAGACATTTCAGTGTTCCGATAAACCTCCAGTCCTGACATGTTTGTATCTCTAAGGTCCCACTGTAATGCTGTTTGTGTGGACTGTGTTACTACTGTAGATCACCAAGGTGCCAGTGCAGACGTGCCATCTGAAAACAGACTGCCAGTCCTGTGTGTCGCCATGGGACCCCTACTGTGGCTGGTGTGTTCTGGAGGGCAGGTAAGAAAATACTTTATACAAACTCCCAATCATTTTATGGAGGGAACCAGATAAGTGTATATCTCAGAGCCATGTCCCTCTAAACAGAGCTAGATAGGGCCTGCCTCCATCAGCAGAGTGTAGATGTGTATTAAGAGCATCCTGTCGGTCTGTATCACCGCCTGGTACGGAAATTGCACCGTCCGCAAATGCAGGCCTCTCCAGAGGGTGGTGCGTTCAGCCCAACGCATTACTGAGGGCACACTGCCTGCCCTCCAGGGCATCTACAGCACCTGGTGTCACAGGCAGGACGTTATCAAAGACCTCAGAAACCCGAGCCATGGCCAGTTCACCCTGCTACCATCTAGAAGGTGGAGACAGTACAGGTGCTTCAAAGCTAGAACCAAGAGACTGATAAACAGCTTCTATTTCCAGGCCATCAGACTGTTAAACAGTCACTACTAGTGGCCTCCACCCAGTACCCTTCCCGGAACCTTAGTCATGGTTCCTGTCGGCTACCACCCGGTATTCTACCCTGCACCTTAGAGACTGCTGCCCTATTTACATAGAGTCATGTCTTTACTATGGATTAAATTATATATGACATGCTATTTTATCAAATCAATTATCTGTAATTAATATTACCTGATTAAACTAATCATGTAGATGTAATTAACTAGATGTCGGGGCACCACGGAAGAATGTTTATCGCGCTGTTGTCTTCCGAATAGACTCTTAGAGATCTGGTGGTCTTTTATATCAATAGCAGTCAATTATTAATCGTCACCTTATTCAGCCTCATCTGAACATCGTACAATTCTTGGTTATCTTCACGAACAAGCTTTTTTTATTATTTGACTAAATACCTAAATAATCACACAGAATTACATATACACAGGATGAATCATACATTGATTATTAATTATGTCATAAAATAAATCGTCCCTAGTTGACGAAACTGATATGACGACTGGTTACACAAAGAAAGGGGCTTGGGTTTCAATGAAAGAGCGGGAGGACTAAGAACAAAAGGATTGGGTCTCTATCGGACCCTGAGAAGGGTGTGTGGTAGAACGAATATGTTGTAGTATCCTGTCGTTCTGAAGAGATTGTCTGTCCTTTCCTAGGCCGCACACGTTTACAGCTGCTGCTGATAACTCGGGGCGGCAGGGTAGCCTAGTGGTTAGAGCATTGGACTAGTAACTGAAAGGCTGCAAGTTCAAATCCCCAAGCTGACAAGGTACAAAATCTGTTGTTCTGCCCCTGAACAGGCAGTTAACCCACGGTTCCTAGGCCGTCATTGAAAATAAGAATTTGTTCTTAACTGACTTGCCTAGTAAAATAAAGGTAAAATAAAAATCTAGGATGTATCACTTCTTTAGTGAATAAGAGTTCAAAGTTCATGCCAAGTTGCCGTACTCAGCTCATGCTATATTCTGGCTGGCGTAGTTGAAATTCTTCCTTCCAGCGTGGCGATCGTCACCTCCACGTTGATATTAGCCCTTTTAAACGTATGGACATCAGTCCTCACGTCATCGGGAACACAAGGTTGACTTTCGTCAATGGGCTTTTGTAGTGTGGGAGAGACTGTGTGCTTCATAGTTCTCAACCAATGTCTGTTCACTTGGGCAGGGCCACTGAGTGAGCATAGTTCACTTATGAAAACAATTCTCTCATTTAGAAGCTAAAATTACATTTAACCTTTTCACAAATAGTTTCATATTTAAACATTTAAATTGCACAACAATTCCATGTGAATCTGACTAGAATGTGATGACTTTCCAACATACAATTTATGTCATCCTATCATGAGTAATAATGTCTCAAACGACAACTGATCTGACATAATATTCTTTAAGTACCAATGGATACTTTCAACTGGTTGTATTTACTGACATATTGTTCCTTTCCCAACCTTTTAATGTTACCATACTCTCTCTATGTTAACAAAGGGCTTTCCAAGAGACCATTTTGTAGAGTATGTAGTGGAAATTTCCTGTATTTACCAAATCATGAGAGCAAACCACACACACGTCAGAGTTATCATAAAGTCCATCTTTAATTATATGAGCTCCATCACAACCCTGTGACCCTCAAATCAATTCAGTGTCTATAAATGAATTCTCTGAGAGTGCTTGCAAAACAGTTCTAAGTATCATTTATAGCCAAGACACACCCATCTCAACTCACATGACGAATAACAGATCTTAGGAACATTACAAAGGAAGACTTTACTTGAGAGAGGAGTATTCCATAGCCAGACAGCATTAGCTATAAATTATCGTTCAGTTTGCTCTCCTAAAACGAGGTTCTACTTCTTGTTCTTGGTACAACATAGTACCAAGACATTAGGATATATATCAATTGTCATTTTAGACACTCCCATTCTGGACAAGCTCACAGAGACACAGTGACTGGCACACAGACATTGTGGAGCCAAGAGATAATTGGTTCCCCCTCAATCAATCCATTCACATGGTTTAAAAGATGTTTACATATGAAGACAAGCTTGACCTCTCCCCTCTCTGCGGCCCAAGTAACTGAACCCTGACAGAGAACAGATAACTGCAACCGGCCAACAGTATCATCCAAAAATAGACATTCTAATTCTAATATCTCACATAAGCATGCAATAAAAACAATAAAACATTATCTATAAATGTTACCTAAATAATTCTGATTCCGCCACAACAAGTGGAGAGAGAAAAGGGGGAAAGGTATTTATGGGGGTCATAAACCTCACCAACAGGGCAACGTGATGACAATAGAGTCATTGAACACTGGTCACTTTAATGATGTTTACATACTGTTTTACTCACTTCATATGTATATACTGTATTCTAGTCAAGGTTCATCCTATATAACTATTGCTGTACACATCTTTCATATCCTGTCCAGATTGTCTACACACACCCTTATATACATGTGTATATATATACTGTATATTTATATTCCAGACTCGTTATGATATTTCTTAATTTCTTTCTTTAAATTTATGGGGATTTGTGTGTACTGTTTTGTATTGTTAGGTATACTGCACTGTTGGAGCTAGAAACTTAAGCATTTCGCTGCACCTGCGATAACATCTGCTAAATATGTGTACACGACCAATAACATTTGATCTGATTTGATTGATCTGCTCTGTTTCAACAACCTGGGCCCTTCATAGTGTTTCTGCTTTACTTCTTCATTTCTGTGGCACTGAGAGAGCAGAGTATTTTTGTTAGAGCTGTGCTATTGACTGTTATTTCTACAATACTGTTATCAGTACGTTAACCGATAAAACTCAAATGTGAGGTATTTTAATGACAGGAAATGACTGTTATTAAGAGGTCACTATGAGACAGGAATGAATGTGTAACAAGCGGACAAAATGAGCAGAGAGCAGTGGCTGATGGGTGTTGGTGTTCTCCAGGTGTACCAGGAGGTCTGATTGCCGGCGAGCGGAGGAGAAGAACGGCTGGTTGTGGAGCCCCAAGCAGCAGTGTGTGAAGATCGTGTCCTTCAACCCACCCAACCTCAGCTGCAAAAAGACCCAGCAGGTAGTGTCCTGTACGGGTTCTGGCAACGGCAGTAATGTCCCTCCTTGATAAGAAATAATAAGAATCAGTGACCCACTGCTCTGAGACAATATTCACTATATTGATCCTGCTCAGAAAACTGAAAACTGGCTTATTAAAACTGCGGAATGTGCTAGCGCTCAAAGCACCTCTGACTCTGCTCTCCTCCCCCTATCTCTTTGTCTCTCTCTCATTCATTATCTCTCTCTTTTTCTATCTTTCTCTTTTCTCTCCTCCCTCTCTCTTTTACTCTCTCTTTCTTTCTCTTTTCTCTCCTCCCTCTCTCGATGCCTCTCCATCTCTCTCTCTCTCTCTCTCTCTCTCTCTCTCTCTCTCTCTCTCTCTCTCTCTCTCTCTCTCTCTCTCTCTCTCTCTCTCTTAGGTGGAAATCAATGTGCCCTCCCTCCCCTCCTTCGGGCAGGCAGACCGTCTGTGCTGTGTGTTCCCCTCCTATATGAGTGACGCCACCATGTCCTCTGGCCAGGTCACTTGTGCCCTGCCCAACCCTGTCTCCTTACCATCCACACCTGAACACCAGGGTAGGTCATCACCCTCAGTCTCCACTGGCACTGCAGTAGGGCAAGGAGATGTTCCTGACTACAAGAGCTGAACAAGAGAAACTCTGAGCCCTAATTATAGGCTGTAGCTTCTTAAAGCCCAGAGTTGTTCCTGGTCAGGACATGTGGTCAAGAAAAAACTCCTGGCCCTACTCTGTTGCTTTGTTTCATTGACCTTGAAGGCTGTTTTTTGTATATGTTACATTCACTACAACCTGTATCGTCACCAATCACAATGACACTCATTCACCCTGTTCCTCTCTGTGCCTGTAGATTTCGTGGCGGTGCCCATTAAGATCTTTGTGAACGAGTCAGTGGAGCTGGCCACCAGGGAGTTCAATTTCTACAACTGTTCAGCCACTGTGAGGAAAGCAGAGAGCACACCGTGAGTTAACTAGTCCTCCTACTGTACTCTGGACTGTACTCTCTGGACTGTACTCTCCTACTGTACTCTCCTTTTGTACTCTCCTACTGTACT
Organism: Oncorhynchus gorbuscha; assembly: GCF_021184085.1. NCBI lineage: Eukaryota > Metazoa > Chordata > Actinopteri > Salmoniformes > Salmonidae > Oncorhynchus > Oncorhynchus gorbuscha. The sequence goes on from NC_060178.1 coordinate 19,322,880, forward strand.
CTCTGGACTGTACTCTCTGGACTGTACTCTCCTACTCTACTCTCTGGACTGTACTCTCCTTTTGTACTCTCCTACTGTACTCTCTGGACTGTACTCTCCTACTGCACTTTCCTATTGTACTCTCTGAACTGTACTCTCCCACTGTACTCTCTGGACTGTACTTTCCCAATGTACTCTCTGGCCTGTACTCTCATACTGTACTCTCCTACTGCACTTTCCTATTGTACTCTCTGGACTGTACTCTCCCACTGTACTCTCCCACTGTACTCACCTACTGTACTCTCTGGACTGTACTCTCCTACTGTACTCTCCAGCCTGTACTCTCCTACTGTACTCTCTGGACTGTAATCTCCTACTGTTCTCTCTGGACTGTACTCTCTGGACTGTTATCTCCTACCATACTCTCCTGACTGTACTCTCCTACTGTACTCTCTGGACTGTACTCTCCTACTGTTCTCTCTGGACGGTACTCTCCGGACTGTACTCTCCTACTGTACTCTCTGGACTATACTCTCCTACTGTACTCTCTGGACTGTACTCTCCTACTGTACTCTCTGGACTGTACTCTCCTACTGTACTCTCTGGACTGTACTCTCCTACTGTACTCTCTGGACTGTACTCTCCTACTGCACTCTCTGGGCTATACACTTCTACTGTACTCTCTGGACTGTACTCTCTGGACTGTACTCTCCTACTGTACTCTCTGGACTGTACTCTCCTACTGTACTCTCCTACTGTACTCTCTGGACTGTACTCTCCTACTGTACTCTCTGACTTGTACTCTCATACTATACTCTCTGGACTGCACTCTCTGACCTGTACTCTCATACTATACTCTCTGGACTGTACTCTGGTCTGTACACTCCTACTGTACTCTCTGGGCTGTCCTCTCCTACTGTACTCTCTGGACTGTACTCTATGGGCTGTACTCTCCTACTGTACTCTCTGGACTGTACTTTCTGGACTGTACTCTCCTACTGTACTCTATGGACTGTACTCTCCGGGCTGTACTCTCCTACTGTACTCTCCTACTGTTCTCTCTGGACTGTAATCTCCAGACTGTACTCTCCTACTGTACTCTCCGGACTGTACTCTGCTAGTGTACTCTCTGGACTGTACTCTCCTACTGTACTCTCTGGACTGTACCCTCGCACTGTACTCTCCTACTGTACTCTCCTACTGTCCTCTCTGGACTGTAATCTCCAGACTGTACTCTCCTACTGTACTCTCCGGACTGTACTCTGCTAGTGTACTCTCTGGACTGTACTCTCCTACTGTACTCTCTGGACTGTTCTCTCTGGACTGTAATCTCCAGACTGTACTCTCCTACTGTACTCTCTGGACTGTACTCTCCTACTGTACTCACCTACTGTACTCACCTACTGTACTCTCTGGACTGTACTCTTCCACTGTACTCTCCTACTGTACTCTCTGGACTGTACTTTCTGGACTGTATTCTCTTAACTGTACTCTCTGGGCTGTACTCTCTGGACTGTACTTTCCCACTGTACTCTCCTACTGTACTCTCTGGACTGTACTCTCTGGACTGTACTCTCAGGACTGTGCTCTCCTACTGTACTCTCTGGACTGTACTCTCCGGACTGTACAACTCCCACTGTACTATCCTACTGTACTCTCTGGACTGTACTCTCTGGACTGTACTCTCTAGACTGTACTATCCTACTGTACTCTCTGGACTGTACTCTCCTACTGTATTCTCTGGACTGTGCTCTCTGGACTGTACTCTCTTGGCTGTACTCTCCTACTGCACTCCCTGGGCTATACACTCCTACTGTACTCTCTGGGCTGTCCTCTCCTACTGTACTCTCCTACTGTACTCTCTGGACTGTACTCTCCTACTGTACACTCTGACTTGTACTTTCATACTATACTCTCTGGACTGCACTCTCTGACCTGTACTCTCATACTGTACTCTCTGGGCTGTACACTCCTACTGTACTCTCTGGGCTGTCCTCTCCTACTGTACTCTCTGGACTGTACTCTCTGGACTGTACTCTATGGACTGTACTCTCCTACTGTACTCTCTGGACTGTACTCTCCAGACTGTACTCTCCAGACTGTACTCTCCTACTGTACTCTCTGGACTGTACACTCCTACTGTACTCTCTGGACTGTACTCTTCTACTGTACTCTCTGGACTGTACTCTCTTGGCTGTACTCTCCTACTGCACTCTCTGGGCTATACACTCCTACTGTACTCTCTGGGCTGTCCTCTCCTACTGTACTCTCCTACTGTACTCTCTGGACTGTACTCTCCTACTGTTCTCTCTGGACTGTAATCTCCAGACTGTACTCTCCTACTGTACTCTCCAGACTGTACTCTGCTAGTGTACTCTCTGGACTGTACTCTCCTACTGTACTCTCTGGACTGTACTCTCCTACTGTACTCTCTGGACTGTACTCTCCTACTGTTCTCTCTGGACTGTACTCTCCGACAGTACTCTCCTACTGTACTCTCTGGACTATACTCTCCCACTGTACTCTCCTACTGTTCTCTCTGGACTGTACTCTCTGAAACTGTACTCTTCTACCGTACTCTCTTGGCTGTACTCTCCTACTGTACTCTCTGGGCTGTCCTCTCCTACTGTACTCTCCTACTTTACTCTCTGGACTGTACTCTCCTACCGTACTCTCTTGGCTGTACTCTCCTACTGTACTCTCTGGGCTGTCCTCTCCTACTGTACTCTCATACTGTACTCTGACCTGTACTCTCATACTATAATCTCTGGACTGTACTCTCTGGGCTGTACTCTCTGGGCTGTACTCTCTGGACTGTACTCTCCCACTGTACTCTCCCACTGTACTCTCTGGGCTGTACTCTCCTACTGTACTCTCTGGGCTGTACTCTCTGGACTGTACTCTCCTACTGTACTCACCTACTGTACTCTCTGGACTGTACTCTCCCACTGTACTCTCCTACTGTACTCTCTGGACTGTACTTTCTGGACTGTATTCTCTTAACTGTACTCTCTGGGCTGTACTCTCTGGACTGTACTTTCCCACTGTACTCTCCTACTGTACTCTCTGGACTGTACTCTCTGAACTGTACTCTCTGGACTGTACTCTCTGGACTGTACTATCCTACTGTACTCTCTGGACTGTACTCTCCTACTGTACTCTCTGGACTGTACTCTCCTACTGTTTTCTCTGGACTGTACTCTGCTAGTGTACTCTCTGGACTGTACTCTCCCACTGTACTCTCCCACTGTACTCTCTGGACTGTACTCTCCCACTGTACTCTCTGGACTGTACTCTCCTACTGTACTCTCTGGACTGTACTCTCCTACTGTTTTCTCTGGACTGTACTCTGCTAGTGTACTCTCTGGACTGTACTCTCCCACTGTACTCTCCCACTGTACTCTCTGGACTGTACTCTCCCACTGTACTCTCTGGACTGTACTCTCCTACTGTTTTCTCTGGACTGTACTCTGCTAGTGTACTCTCTGGACTGTACTCTCCCACTGTACTCTCCTACTGTACTCTCTGGACTGTACTCTCTGGGCTGTACTCTCTGGACTGTACTTTCCCACTGTACTCTCCTACTGTACTCTCTGGACTGTACTCTCCGGACTGTACAACTCCCACTGTACTCTCTGGACTGTACTATCCTACTGTACTCTCTGGACTGTACTCTCCTACTGTACTCTCTGGACTGTACTCTCTGAACTGTACAGTCCTACTATACTCTCTGGACTGTACTCTCCTACTGTACTCTCTGGACTGTACTCTCCTACTGTACTCTCCCACTGTACTCTCTGGACTGTACTCTCCCACTGTACTCTCCCACTGTACTCTCCTACTGTACTCTCTGGACTGTACTCTCTGGGCTGTACTCTCTGGACTGTACTTTCCCACTGTACTCTCCTACTGTACTCTCTGGACTGTACTCTCCGGACTGTACAACTCCCACTGTACTCTCTGGACTGTACTCTCCTACTGTACTCTCCCACTGTACTCTCTGGACTGTACTCTCCCACTGTACTCTCCCACTGTACTCTCCCGCTGTACTCTCTCGACTGTACTCTCCTACTGTACTCTCTGGGCTGTACTCTCTGGACTGTACTCTTCCACTGTACTCTCCTACTGTACTCTCTGGACTGTACTCTCCGGACTGTATTCTCTTAACTGTACTCTCTGGGCTGTACTCTCTGGACTGTACTCTTCCACTGTACTCTCCTACTGTACTCTCTGGACTGTACTCTCCGGACTGTATTCTCTTAACTGTACTCTCTGGGCTGTACTCTCTGGACTGTACTCTCTGAACTGTACACTCCTACTATACTCTCTGGACTGTAATCGCCAACTGTCCTCTCTGGACTGTGCTCTCCTACTATACTCTCTGGACTGTACTCTCCTACTGTACTCTCTGGACTGTACACTCCTACTATACTCTCTGGACTGTACTCTCCAACTGTCCTCTCTGGACTGTGCTCTCCTACTGTACTCTGTGCTCTCCTACTGTACTCTCTGGACTGTACTCTCTGGACTGTACTTTCCTACTGTACTCTGTGCTCTCCTACTGCACTGTACTCTCTCATTGAAACACAGTCCTATCCCACTGTCTGTACTCTCCCCTTGACCAGACTCACTGGGTTTTAGTGCTGACAACCTTGATGGAAATGAATAGCTGCATGTGCACAAATGAGAGAAAGGTTTCTTTGTGTACATTCTGTATGATGCATGAATGATACTGGGATTGAATGCACCTCTTGCATTTCCCCCCTTTTTTTATTACCAACCAGAGGAAATTGCTTCAGTTTCCTTTTCATTAATCAAAAAATGAAAGTCGATCTCATACGTATATGTGTTTTCTCTTCTGCTGCTTCGAGGGCTGTTTTTTCATCTGGAGGAAGCGTGTGATAAATGGGCTTTGTTTATCAGGTTACAGATATATATTTACCATCAACAATATAGGTTCTACTGTTACAGGAATACTATCATGGATTTACATGTTTTAAAAAGAGATTGCCTCCCTGGTGTGTGTGTGTGTCTGTGTGCGTGTGCGTGTGTGCGCGTGTGTATCAGATGTTTGTCGTGTGTGGCCAGCCCATGGGGCTGCCAGTGGAACACCCAGGACCACACCTGCCGGGACAAGGACAACACTGTGTTGGGCCCTCAAATCATCAAACACAGACAGGTAGCTAGGTGCTCCACTAAACAGGCCTAATGTACATTGCATGTATGCTAAGAGTCAAAAGTCATGAGTGTTTTTGTATGGAATATCAGTTTGTAAGTCAGCAGATGCATGCCAACTGATAAATCAGTCTGGATGACAGTTTGTCCGTCGAATAACTAAAGGCATAAATGCTCAAAATGTAGTATTTCCATCTGTGTTCAGGGGGCAAGATGTCCCCAGTTCGAGAACCCTGATCCTGTGCTCATTCCTGTGGGGTTCAAAACCACCATCGGCTTCGAGGGCATCAACCTGGATGTTTACCAGGTACTGGGAAAAAAATAGTGTCTTATATAGCTGTTATAGAGCTTTATAGCTGTTCTGAAATAGTTCAAAAACTGTAGGCGCTAGTTAATTATGAATCAGACTATAGTATGGTTGAGATGAGGCCTTGATAACTGCTCATGTATGAAGTTAACTCTCTGCTCCTCTGCTTCCTCCCTAGGACCGGGTGTTCACCATCGGCACAGAGCTGATGAGTAACATGGAGGAGGACGTCAGGTCTGAAGATGGCCCCTTCTACAGCTTCAGCGGTTTTAACGTATGCCCAGTGCTTCTTATTGCACCACACCTGTCTATTGTAGCTTTCACCACTTCTAAAAGGTGTAAAGGGTTGATCATGTGTTACTGGGTCATGATATTGTATTGTTTGTGTACGTTAACTGGTTTGTGTCAGTTTGATATTATAGCACCCCCTCATGGAAAACAATCCCAATGTTATTTTAACATCCTCAAACTGTGGATTTTGTGTGATTGGAAAACATCTTAGAAGCACTACAGAGAGGTGGGGACCAGCCTCCAGCAACATTATTTTCATACATTGATTGATTCAGCTATTTTGGAGTGGCTGCCAAAGTGTGTATGGGATGGCAGGTAGCCTAGTGGTTAAGAATGTTGGGCCAGTAACTGAAAGGTCGCTGGTTCGAGTCCTGGAGACTAATTTGTCGATATGCTCTTGAGCAAGGTACTTATGTGCTCTATGCTCTTGAGCAAGGTACTTATATGCTCTATGCTCTTGAGAAATATACTAATATACTATATGCTCTTGAGCAAGGTACTTATATGTTCTATACTCTTGAGCAAGGTACTTATATGCTCTATGCTCTTGAGCAAAGTACTTATATGCTCTATGCTCTTGAGCAAGGTACTTATATGCTCTATGCTCTTGAGCAAGGTACTTATATGCTCTATGCTCTTGAGCAAGGTACTTATATGCTCTATGCTCTTGAGCAAGGTACTTATATGCTCTATGCTCTTGAGCAAGGTACTTATATGCTCTATGCTCTTGAGCAAGGTACTTAACCCTAATTGCTCCTGTAAGTCTCTCTGGATAAGAGCATCCGCTAAATTACTTAAATGTAAAATGAGAACTTTTATCTGGCACGTTTTGGAAATGTGAAGTCATTAATCACTTCTTTCACAAACTGTATTAATAATTCATTATTTTCTCCGTTTCTAGTTTTCCTTGGATAAGTCACAGGAGACCAACGTTCTGTTCTACGTGAAGGACAAACAGACGGGCAAGAAAATAGACAGCACACTGAATGGTAAATGGTGCATCTTTATGCAACTCTGTTGACAATGTCCCAAAGGACCATGTGGACATAAATGACAACTGGGGAAGTCCAATTTGACACATTTACATTGACACATTTAACGCAATACTTTTTGCAATCGTCTAAGTGAATTGGTCAAACATCATATCAGACCTTGTACTATCGATGACCAGTGTCACGTCAATGAAATGACAGAATGGTCTTGACATTCCGAGGCGTCCCTCTTACCTTCCTTCACAGTGACCCTATATAGCTGCTCGCTGGGCCGTGAGGACTGCAGCCTGTGTAAGAACGCTGACCCTAAGTACAGGTGTGTGTGGTGTGTCAAAAGGAAGTCGTGCGTCTATGAGAAGCTGTGTACTAATGACCAGGGTACAGAGTGCCCTGACCCACACATCACTGACGTGAGTAGCACCCACAGTACAGTAGTTATCTCCTAACTATATACTAATAACTTACCTTTCAACCTGCAATAATATCGACTTTTGATTATCACTGACTGACTATGCATGTTAATGATCACTTCATTGACTGCTACTGACAACTGGATCTGTTAACAGACTGGTTATTTTCTATTTAAAGGGGTACCTCTGATCAATGCTCATTTTCTAAAGACTGGACTAGCTGCAGTCCTGAACGCATTCTTTTCACAGACTGTGGGGTCACATTCTGCATGTGTTTGTGGCTTATTTCCTGGTGCTACTCTGTAAGCCACTCTATACACTGTCATCTAAAAGCTGTACGGTAGTGCAAATCTAAAAGCCTGTCATCTTAAATCTGTTCCCCAATCCCCCTCCCAGATCATCCCTCGCTACGGGCCCGTGAGGGGGGGCATCTCTGTCACCATCAAGGGCTCCAACCTGGGCATCCACAAGGAGGACATCAAGGCCATCAGTGTGGTGGGGGTCCCCTGTATACATCAGGAGAACAAATACGCCGTTTCCACCAGGTAACATACACTGGCAACCCAGTCACCGCTGTCCCCTTGTCACAATAGACGTTGATGGATGTGGTCCTCTCAACAGTAGATTTCAATCTGAAATGTAATCTAGAATGCCTAAATATAATATCTAAGTCTTCCTCCCTGTCTCTCTGTTTTACAGCGTGGTGTGTGAGATCGGGCCCTTGGAAACCCTGAGTACAAACTGTGGCCAGGTGGAGGTGGAGGTAGAGGGAGGGAAGAGAGGAACGTCGTCTGCTTTCTTCACATACCGGGTAACAAACCTACCGCACTCCTTCACGTCAATAACACTCCTTCACGTCAATAACACTCCTTCACTTCAGGATGAGAGGGAGGACTCGTGAAGTGGAAAATGCTTTTACATGTTTGGCTATGCTATCACCATTCAATTTCACAGCTATACAGACGCTGTATTACAGAGCTTCTTATCGGCCCGCATGAAGGGCATGTCGTTTAAGTGTAATATCCAAATAAAATTCATGAATGTTCTGTTGAATGAACTACTCTGGTAATGCCACAATGGCAGATAATGCCCAGTACGATAAGATGAAATTGATTTGTGTGTATTATAGTTTAACAAGGTGCTATACGGCGACTCAATTTCCTCTGGTGCCTTAACAGGGTACATTGGAGCAATTTCACTGCCTTTTTTATATCTTGCACGGCTAATGCTTCCCCACAGGGGACCGCCCCCCCCCTAACTGTTTACTCAGCAAATTGAAGGAAATGCGAAGTGTGCGGGTGTGTGTGCATTTTGAAAGCCTTGTGGGGGCGAGATGAGACAGGAATATGATGAGCGTTTTTTACTACCTGATCCTCCAGGACCCCATCGCCCGCTCGGTTCGCCCCGCCAACGGCTCCAAGGCCGGGGGGACGGTCATCACCATCTCTGGTTTCAACCTGGACACAGCCACCAGGGAGGACATTGCCGTCACCGTTGGGGGGGTGGTGTGCACTGTGTAAGTACTGTTGCATCCTGGGAAGGGAACCAGTGTCAAGAAGGGTTGCGGTTGTCTGGTCTTTAGATCTGTATGTGTTGGCTTTCAGCCAATTCTTTGGCATAACAACAAGCAAAAGAAAAAGTGTTGTAAGCTAAAGTGAATACAGAACTATCAAGCAGGTTAGGGTTGGGGGTTGCATTCAAATGTGGGCATGATTTTCTTTAATAAGAAAGCCCTGTATTGACTTAGCTGTCATGGATCTGGCATGTTAGTCTCCTGTGCACCGTGACCCCTAGTGCTGAGCGGTCTGTGTCGCTGACTGACTGTGTCCTTGTCTGCAGGGAGACGTTTGGTGCAGCCATCACCTGCAGGATGGGAGAGTACCGGGCGGATAAGGTCCCCTCTGACCTGCTCACAGTGACAGTAAAGTATGGGAAGAGAACCACCACAGCCGTCCCCACAGCCTTCCAGTTCTGGGAGAACCCCACTATCCTGGACCACCACCCCAAGGGAAGCTTTGTGTGGTGAGTCCCAGTCCTCGAGACAAGAGGCTATTCTCGAGGCTTCCACATTGTCTCACATCAGATAGCACGTCAACTCCGTCTGCACTGAGAAGCGCCGAGTTAGAATGATGCTACCTGTCTAAACACAATAAAGTGTACCCTAGAGTATAGTTTAATGGCATTCTATCTCCAACACACCTGGCTTCCTCTCCAGATACCAGTTGGTAGCGTAAATGTGATATCTCTTCTGTAGATGAAATGTGAATGTGAGCAGTGGGTTAAAACTGTACCTTTTGTCCCTTTGTGATGGTGATGTTGTTTCAGCGGTGGGAGGACCATCGTGGTGACTGGATCTGGGTTTGACCTAATTCAGAACGCCATCATGAGGGTCCAGGCCTCGGCTGACAAGTGGTCCGGCATAACTCCCACTGAGGTATGGACTCTCTTTCTCTGCCTCTCTCTCTCTCTGCCTCTCTCTATCTCTCTCTCTCTATGCCTCTTTCTCTCCCTGTCTCTCTCTCTTTCTCTCTCTGCTTCTCTCTCTCTGCCTTGCTCTCATATTAATATTCAATGTGTTTAATTGGCATTAAGGACAAGGTCAAAGTTATCAAAGCGAAGTGATACTTGCAGTGCATACAGAAAGTATTCAGACCCCTTGACTTTTTCCACTTTTTGTTACTTTACAGCCTTATTTGCAGTGCATACAGAAAGTATTCAGACCCCTTGACTTTTTCCACTTTTTGTTACTTTACAGCCTTATTCTAAAATGTATTAAATTGTTTTTCCCCCTCATCAATCTACACACAATACCCCATAATGACAAAGCAAAAATAGGTTTTTAGAAATGTTTGCACATGTATTTAAAAACAAAAAAATAAATATCACATTTACATAAGTATTCAGACCCTTTACTGACCCTTGTTGAAGCACCTTCTTGGGTATGATACCACAAGCTTGGTGTCAGGACCCGGTTACGAACCCGGGTCTCCGGAGTGAGAAACAGTCACTTAACCAACTGAGCCACAAATAGTCGGCAGAACCCAGAAGATGAGGCAGACACAGCAGTACTTGAGACGGTGTATTTAATGAAGTAAAAAGTGAAGTTCTTCAGGAAAACATGTAACTCCACAACCTCAAAAGGAATCCTACAAGAACAAAGGTAATCCTCCAAGACAAAAAAAGGTAAATCCACAAGGTGGAAGGTAAAGCACAAAAACCTTCAAAAGATACTCAAAAAAACAAACAAACAAGAACAAAAAACAGAATTCCACAAGAGAGTCCACTGGGATCAACAAGAGTTCTCAGAGTACTAGGGCTGGGTGCTAACATACAAACACAGCGCAAAGAACAGAGGAAAACAAAGGGTTTAAATACAATCAGGGGAAACTAGGCACAGGTGCAAATAATAATGGGGATCAAGGGAAAACAAAAGGTCAAAAGGCACAATGGGGGCATCTAGTGACCAAAAACCAGAACAACCCTGGCCAAATCCTGACACTTACACCTTTATTTGGGGATTTTCTCCCATTCTTCTCTGCAGATCCTCTCAAGCTCTGTCAGGTTGAATGGGGAGCATCGCTGCACAGCTATTTTCAGGTCCCTCGAGAAGTTCAATTGGATTCAAGTCTGGGCTCGGGCAGGCTGCTCAAGGACATTCAGAGACTTGTCTCGAAGCCCCTTCTGCGTTGTCTTGGCTGTGTGCTTATGGTCGTTGTCCTGTTGGAAGGTGAACCTTCGCTCCAGTCTGAGTTCCTGAGCTCTCTGGAGCAGGTTTTCATCAAGGATTTCTCTGTACTTTGCTCCGTTCGTCTTTCCCTCGATCCTGACTGGTCTCACAGTTCCTGTCGCTGAAAAATCCCCACAGCGTGATGCTACCATCCCCATGCTTTAACGTAAGGATGGTTCCAGGTTTTCTCCAGACATGACGCTTAGCATTCAAGCCAAATAGTTCAATCTCGATTTCATCAGACCAGAGAATCTTGTTTCTCATAGTCTGAGAGTCCTTTAGGTGCCTATTGGCAAACTCCAACAGGGCTGTCATGTGAATTTTAATGAGGAGTGGCTTCCATCTGGCCACTCTACCATAAAGGCATGATTGGTGGAGTGCTGCAGAGAGGGTTTCCTTCTTAAAGGTTCTCCCATCTCCACAGAGGAACTCTGGAGCTCTGTCAGAGTGACCATCGGGTTTTTGGTCACCTCCCTGACCAAGGCCCTTCTCCCCCGATTTCTCAGTTTGGCCGGGATGCCAGCTCTGGGAAGAGTCTTGCTGGTTCCAAACGTCGTCCAAACGAGGCCACGGTGTCCTTGGGGACCTTCAATGCTGCAGATTTGTTTTTGTGCCCTTTCCCTGATCTGTGCCTCGACACAATCCTGTCTTGGAGCTCTATAGACAATTCCTTCGACCTCATGTCTTGGTTTTTGCTCTGACATGCACTGTCAACTGTGGGACCTAATATAGTCAGGTGCGTGCCTTTCCAAATCATGTCCAATGAATTGAATTTACAACTGGTGGACTCCAATCAAGTTGTAGAAACATCTCAAGGATGATCAATGGAAACAGGATGCACCGTATAGCACCTTGTTAAGTATCATAGTAGAGGGTTTGAATGCTTCCTTATTTCCGTTTTCAAATGTTTTCTTTTAAATCTGAAAACCTGTTTTTCACTTTGTCATTATGGGGTATTGTGTGTAGATTGATGAATATTTAAAAAATAATAATACATTTTACAATAAGGCTGTAACATAACAAAATGTAGAAAAAGTCAAGGGGTCTGAATACTTTTCCCGAATGCACTGTATACAAAATATGAAAACAACAGTGACAACAATAAGAATAGTAGATATAAAACTAATGAAAAATAAATATATAACAAATAAAGAGAATTACTGGTGAACTTATTGTCTATTACTTATAATACAGGGAGAAAATACAAAATAATATGTTTCCTTCCTTAGCATTTGGCAAGCTGTGACATACTGTGCTGCCAACTCAATAACATCAGACCTTAACCCTTTTCTTTAATATATAAATGTTCACCAAAAAAAACAATTAACAACTCAACGAACGAATAGCTTAGGAGTGCAACCCATGCAATAAACAAAGACAAGATCCCACAACAGAAAGTGGGAAAAAGGGCTGCCTAAGTATGATCCCCAATCAGAGACAACGATTGACAGCTGCCTCTGATTGGGAACCATCCTCGGCCAAAAACAAAGAAATAGACAACATAGAATGCCCACTCAAATCACACCCTGACCTAACCAAATAGAGAAATAAAACTGCTCTCTAAGGTCAGGGCGTGACAGAAACGGTATATTTTTGGGTATGCCTACCACACTGCACCTTGGTCTCATTCGAACGATGGACGTTAGTTTCTCTCTCTCGGGCTCTATACACTGTCTGTCTGCATATGTCTCTGTCTCTGTCTCTCAGCCCTAAACCTAAAAGTCTAAACCATCCCTTTATCTCAACCACATATGGACTGTTATGGACTCTTCATAACTAACCTGGAAGATTGACGCAGAAAAAGCTCTGATTCATCCAGAAATAATCAATCCAGTTTTACTTAATGTCACACAGTTTTCCCAGAGCTGCTGTAGTGGCCTTGCAGAGAGGACTTAATGTCACACTGTGCCCCCAGAGCTGCTGTAGTGGCCTTACAGAGAGGACTTAATGTCACACAGTGCCCCCAGAGCTGCTGTAGTCGCCTTGCAGAGAGGACTTAATGTCACACAGTGCCCCCAGAGCTGCTGTAGTGGCCTTGCAGAGAGGACTTAAAGTCACACAGTGCCCCCAGAGCTGCTGTAGTGGCCTTGCAGACTCCTGCTCCTGATGCCTTGGGCAGGATAAGCAGCGATTTTATTAATTTCATTTAGAGGCTAAATTTAATATGGTAATTAAGGTTCCAGTGGATTATGTGGTGAGGCAGCTCTGTTCCTCTCTAACTCCCTAGGTGGCAGCTCTGTTCCTCTCTAACTTCCTAGGTGGCAGCTCTGTTCCTCTCTAACTCCCTAGGTGGCAGCTCTGTTCCTCTCTAACTCCCAAGTTGGCAGCTCTGTTCCTCTCTAACTCCCTAGGTGGCAACTCTGTTCCTCTCTAACTCCCTAGGTGGCAGCTCTGTTCCTCTCTAACTCCTTAGGTAGCAGCTCTGTTCCTCTCTAACTCCCAAGGTGGCAGCTCTGTTCCTCTTTAACTCCCTAGGTGGCAGCTCTGTTCCTCTCTAACTCCCAAGGTGGCAGCTCTGTTCCTCTCTAACTCCCTAGGTGGCAGCTCTGTTCCTCTCTAACTCCCTAGGTGGCAGCTCTGTTCCTCTCTAACTCTCTAGGTGGCAGCTCTGTTCCTCTCTAACTCCCTAGGTGGCAGCTCTGTTCCTCTCTAACTCCCTAGGTGGCAGCTCTGTTCCTCTAACTCCCTAGGTGGCAGCTCTGTTCCTCTCTAACTCCCTAGGTGGCAGCTCTGTTCCTCTCTAACTCCCTAGGTGGCAGCTCTGTTCCTCTCTAACTCCCTAGGTGGCAGGGACTTGGGGCCATGTACTTACAGGGACATGGGGCCCCACAAATTGGTGGATGATAAAGCTTACTTATTAAAGACCTCCTCCTCCCCTCCATCTCCCCCAGTACCTCCAGGAGGCTCTGAGTAAGAACAACACGGTAATCCAGTTCCTGACCCCGGCCGTCAACAGGTCCTCTGAGACCCATTTGTTCAGGACCTTCATCCAGCTGGACAACTGGGGGAGGGAGCTCAAGCCCTTCGACTACCACCCTGACCCTGCCTTCGACCCCCTCACCAAAAAGATCATCACTGAGACCTCCATCATTGTCGTCACTGTGAGTATTAGAGGCTGATAGGGTCCATCAATGTACTATGTTATGTTTAGGCCCAAGAATATTCCTGACCTAGTTACAGGCTACAACTAGGGCTTTGAGTTTTTTTCGGTTCCTCCTGACTCATAGTTACAGTATGTTGTTACCTACAATACATCCAATAATTCCTTACCATGTTCCACCTCCAGGGTCGAGGTTTTGAAAAAGCCATGACAGCCAAAGAGGCCCAGGCGTTTGTGGGGGATGTCCCGTGCTATGTCAACGCCCTCCAGGATGACAAGCTGTTCTTGGATCCCCCGTCCAGCCAGCCCCAGGCCCGCTCCAAACGCCACCGCAGACGCAGAGACACCAGCTCCGACACATTGGACCTGCTGGTGAGAATACACACACACACACACATATACACACACACACACACACAGGATCATACAGATGCATGGATCTGTCTTTGCTATCTTTTAACTTATCTGCAGTTTCCTAAAGATGAGTAATTGAAATCTGCTTGCCAAAATAGATCCAGAGTAACTTGGTGTCTGTCAGGGCAACTTAATGTTAACAGTTGGCAATATTGCTTTGAAGGCATTCTTCTATCTCCAGTTTTGGTAATAATAACGCTCCTGCTGCTAACTGTGTGTGTTCCAGATTAAGTTTGGGAATGGCGAGTGGGTGGTGGGCTCTGTGCACTACGAGAGCAATAATGAGGTTCCTCTCTTCATCATCATCCCTGCTGTCATCATCCCCATGCTGCTCATCATCCTCGTCTCCGTCTACTGCTACAGGTAGGCTAGATAACCAGAATACAGGACAGTTACACCATACCACCTTAAGGCTAGATAACCAGAATACAGGACATTTACACCATACCACCTTAAGGCTAGATAACCAGAATACAGGACATTTACACCATACCACCTTAAGGCTAGATAACCAGAATACAGGACATTTACACCATACCAACTTAAGGCTAGATAACCAGAATACAGGACATTTACACCATACCACCTTAAGGCTAGATAACCAACATACAGGACAGTTACACCATACCACCTTAAGGCTAGATAACCAACATACAGGACAGTTACACCATACCACCTTAAGGCTAGATAACCAACATACAGGACAGTTACACCATAACACCTTAAGGCTAGATAACCAGAATACAGGACAGTTACACCATAACACCTTAAGGCTAGATAACCCGAATACAGGACAGTTACACCATACCACCTTAAGGCTAGATAACCTGAATACAGGACAGTTACACCATACCACCTTAAGGCTAGATAACCAGAATACAGGACAGTTACACCATACCACCTTAAGGCTAGATAACCAGAATACAGGACAGTTACACCATACCACCTTAAGGCTAGATAACCAGAATACAGGACAGTTACACCATACCACCTCAAGGCTAGATAACCAGAATACAGGACAGTTACAAAATGCCACCTTAAGGCTAGATAACCAGAATACAGGACAGTTACACCATACCACCTTAAGGCTAGATAACCAGAATACAGGACAGTTACAAAATGCCACCTTAAGGCTAGATAACCAGAATACAGGACAGTTACACCATACCACCTTAAGGCTAGATAACCAGAATACAGGACAGTTACAAAATGCCACCTTAAGGCTAGATAACCAGAATACAGGACAGTTACACCATACCACCTTAAGGCTAGATAACCAGAATACAGGACATGTACACCATACCACCTTAAGGCTAGATAACCAGAATACAGGACAGTTACACCATACCACCTTAAGGCTAGATAACCAGAATACAGGACATGTACACCATACCACCTTAAGGCTAGATAACCAGAATACAGGACAGTTACACCATACCACCTTTCTCCATTACCAACATACAGGACAGTTACACCATACAGTTCCACCTTTAGGCTAGATAACCAACATACAGGACAGTTACACCATACAGTTCTACCTTTAGGCTAGATAACCAGAATACAGGACAGTTATACCATACCACCTTTCTCCATTACCAACATACAGGACAGTTACACCATACAGTTTCACCTTTAGGCTAGATAACCAACATACAGGACAGTTACACCATACAGTTCCACCTTTAGGCTAGATAACCAGAATACAGGACAGTTATACCATACCACCTTTCTCCATTACCAACATACAGGACAGTTACACCATACAGTTCTACCTTTAGGCTAGATAACCAGAATACAGGACAGTTATACCATACCACCTTTCTCCATTACCAACATACAGGACAGTTACACCATACAGTTCTACCTTTAGGCTAGATAACCAACATACAGGACAGATACACCATACAGTTCTACCTTTAGGCTAGATAACCAACATACAGGACAGATACACCATACAGTTACACCTTTAGGCTAGATAACCAACATACAGGACAGTTACACCATACCACCTTTCTCCATTACCAACATACAGGACAGTTACACCATACCACCTTTCTCCATGGATGTGGGGGTGACAACTTCATTTGGTGTCAAGGGATCCAAGCCAGCCAAATGGTGCGCAATACACAAAAATGCACAATGTACCATGAGTTAGTGTTCATGTTGGTGTCGGTTTTTGTCTCTGTTCATTGCTCTGCCCATGTTAATGATTGTGTTGTGTGCACAGGAGGAAGAGCCAGCAGGCTGAAAGAGAGTATGAGAAGGTGAAACACCAACTGGAGAATTTGGAGGAGAGTGTACGAGACCGCTGCAAGAAAGAGTTCACAGGTACTACATTATAACCACAGCTGTCAAGTAGAATTGTCTCAGGCCACCAAGGGTCTTCATTACACTTCATTAAACCTCAAAAATACGTACTTCATCTGCACATCCATACATCTATGTATCTTCATCAAGACATGATTTAAAGTAACGAATATGGTAGTTTATGTTTGTGTTGCTTAAAAGTCTCAGGATGAGAACATGTGCAAGGTACTCAGACGTTTGTCCTTTGCCTTCCCAGACCTGATGATAGAGATGGAGGACCATACCAACGAACTGAGCGAGGGGCGAATCCCCTTCCTGGACTATAAGACCTACACGGACCGCGTCTTCTTCCTGCCCTCCAAGGACGGGGCCAATGATGTGATGATCACGGGCAAGCTGGACATCCCTGAGGCACGGAAGGCCATCGTGGGCCATGCCCTCAACCAGTTCTCTAACCTGCTTAACTCCAAGACCTTTCTAATCAATGTAAAGCCCCTTCAGACCACTTAACTGTCTTTGTAATGGTGCATCTATGGCTGGCTCTTCTGTCTCCTTTCCTTCATCTAAAACCGTATTAGGGCAGAATAAGTAAAGGAGACATGGAGAGATGGCTATTTCAGGCTATTTCAGATTATTGCAATCTCCCTTCCATTGTTTACAGTTAAAGATTTATCCACAGTTTATGTTAACTGGATTACCATTAACTTCATATTCTGTTAAACTCCACTGTGTGTGTAGTTCATCAAGACCTTGGAAGGACGTCCAGACTTCAACGCCCGGGCCAAGGTGTACTTTGCCTCCCTGCTGACGGTGGCTCTGCATGGGAAGCTGGAGTACTACACGGACATCATGAGGACCTTGCTGCTGGAACTCATGGGGAACTATGTCGACAGCAAGAACCCCAAACTCATGCTGCGCAGGTCGGGACCACCAACTGCTGTCACTTACAGTAGCTACCATTCCTCAAAGTAGTTCTTGGTAGTTCTACCTATCGTAGATTTAGTTCAGGTAGCTCTACCTATATTAGATTTAGTTCTGGTAGCTCTACCTATCATAGATTTTAGTTCAGGTAGCTCTACCTATATTAGATTTAGTTCTGGTAGCTCTACCTATCATAGATTTTAGTTCAGGTAGCTCTACCTATATTAGATTTAGTTCTGGTAGCTCTACCTATCATAGATTTTAGTTCAGGTAGCTCTACCTATATTAGATTTAGTTCTGGTAGCTCTACCTATATTAGATTTAGTTCTGGTCGCTCTACCTATCTTAGATTTAGTTCTGGTAGCTCTACCTATCTTAGATTTAGTTCTGGTAGCTCTACCTATCTTAGATTTAGTTCTGGTAGCTCTACCTATCTTAGATTTAGTTCTGGTAGCTCTACCTATCTTAGATTTAGTTCTGGTCGCTCTACCTATCTTAGATTTAGTTCTGGTCGCTCTACCTATATTAAATTTAGTTCTGGTCGCTCTACCTATCTTAGATTTAGTTCTGGTAGCTCTACCTATCTTAGATTTAGTTCTGGTCGCTCTACCCATCTTAGATTTAGTTCTGGTAGCTCTACCTATCTTAGATTTAGTTCTGGTCGCTCTACCTATCTTAGATTTAGTTCTGGTAGCTCTACCTATCTTAGATTTAGTTCTGGTCGCTCTACCTATCTTAGATTTAGTTCTAGTCGCTCTACCTATCTTAGATTTAGTTCTGGTCGCTCTACCTATCTTAGATTTAGTTCTGGTCGCTCTACCTATCTTAGATTAAGATAGGTATACAACAGGTGTAGACTTTACCATGAAATGCTTACTTACAAACCCTTAACCAGCAAGGCAGTTTTACGAAAAATAGAGTTAACAAAATATTTACTAAATTAACAAAAGTTTTTAAAAAGTAACAAAGTAAAATAACAATAACAAGGCTATATACAGGATGTGGGGGGTACAGGTTGCATGGGGGTACAGGTTGTGGGGGGGTACAGGTTGTGGGGGGGGTACAGGTGGTGGGGAGGTACAGGTTTGTTGAGGTAATTGAGGTAATATGTACACGACCGGTCAAAAGTTTTAGAACACCTACTCATTCAAGGGTTTTTCTTTATTTTCTACACTGTAGAATAATAGTGAAGACATCAAACTATGAAATAACACATATGGAATCATGTAGTAACCAAAAATGTGTTTAGCAAATCAAAATATATTTTATATTTGAGATTCTTCAAATAGCCAACATTGCAAATGTTGGGATGGCGTATCACTGCAGAATACTGTGGTAGCCATGCTGGTTAGGTGTGGCTTGAATTCAAAATAAATCACAGACAGTGTCACAAGCAAAGCACCCCCACACCATAACACCTCCTCCTCCATGCTTTACGGTGGGAAATACACATGCAGAGATCATCTGTTCACCCACACCACAACTCACAAAGACACAGCGGTTGGAACCAAAATTTTCCAATTTCGATTCCAGACCAAAGGACAAATTTCCACTGGTCTAATGTCCATTGCTTGTGTTTCTTGTTCCAAGCAAGTATATTCTTCTTATTGGTGTCCTTTAGTTTCTTTGCAGCAATTCGAACTATGACGGCCTGATTCATACAGTCTCCTCTGAACAGTTGATGTTGAGATGTGTCTGTTACTTGAACTCTGTGAAGCATTTACAGTGCCTTGCGAAAGTATTCGGCCCCCTTGAACTTTGCAAACTTTTGCCACATTTCGGACTTCAAACATAAAGATATAAAACTGTATTTTTTTGTGAAGAATCAACAACAAGTGGGACACAATCATGAAGTGGAATGACATTTATTGGATATTTCAAACTTTTTTAAATCAAAAACTGAAAAATTGGGCGTGCAAAATTATTCAGCCCCCTTAAGTTAATACTTTGTAGCGCCACCTTGGATTCAGGTCTGGACTTTGACTTGGCCATTCTAACACCTGGATATGTTTACTTTTGAACCATTCCATTGTAGATTTTGCTTTATGTTTTGGATCATTGTCTTGTTGGAAGACAAATCTCCGTCCCAGTCTCAGGTCTTTTGCAGACTCCATCAGGTTTTCTTCCAGAATGGTCCTGTATTTGGCTCCATCCATCTTCCCATCAATTTTAACCATCTTCCCTGTCCCTGCTAAAGAAAAGCAGGCCCAAACCATGATGCTGCCACCACCATGTTTGATAGTGGGGATGGTGTGCTCAGGGTGTTGCTTTTACGCCAAACATAACGTTTTGCATTGTTGCCAAAAAGTTCAATTTTGGTTTCATCTGACCAGAGCACCTTCTTCCACATGTTTGGTGTGTCTCCCAGGTGGCTTAAATGACACTTTTTATGGATATCTTTAAGAAATGGCTTTCTTCTTGCCACTTCCATAAAGGCCAGATTTGTGCAATATATGACTGATTGTTGTCCTATGGACAGAGTCTCCCACCTCAGCTGTAGATCTCTGCAGTTCATCCAGAGTGATCATGGGCCTCTTGGCTGCATCTCTGATCAGTCTTCTCCTTGTATGAGCTGAAAGTTTAGAGGGACAGCCAGGTCTTGGTAGATTTGCAGTGGTCTGATACTCCTTCCATTTCAATATTATCGCTTGCACAGTGCTCCTTGGGATGTTTAAAGCTTGGGAAATCTTTTTGTATCCAAATTCGGCTTTAAACTTATTCACAACAGTATCTCGGACCTGCCTGGTGTGTTCCATGTTCCTCATGATGCTCTCTGCGCTTTTAACGGACCTCTGAGACTATCACAGTGCAGGTGCATTTATACGGAGACTTGATTACACACAGGTGGATTGTATTTATCATCATTAGTCATTTAGGTCAACATTGGATCATTCAGAGATCCTCACTGAACTTCTGGAGAGAGTTTGCTGCACTGAAAGTAAAGGGGCTGAATAATTTTGCACACCCAATTTTTCAGTTTTTGGTTTGTTAAAAAAGTTTGAAAAATCCAATAAATTTCGTTCCACTGCATGATTGTGTCCCACTTGTTGTTGATTCTTCACAAAAATATACAGTTTTATATCTTTATGTTTGAAGCCTGAAATGTGGCAAAAGGTCGCAAAGTTCAAGGGGGCCGAATACTTTCGCAAGGCACTGTATTTGGGCTGCAATTTCTGAGGCTGGTAACTCTAATGAACTTATCCTCTGCAGCAGAGGTAACTCTGGGTCTTCAATTCCTGTGGCGGTCCTCATGAGAGCCAGTTTCATTATAGCGCTTGATGGTTTTTGCGACTGCACTTGAAGAAACTTTCAAAGTTCTTGAAATGTTCCAGATTGACTGACCTTCATGTATTAAAGTAATGATGGACTGTCATTTCTCTTTGCTTATTTGAGCTGTTCTTGCAATAATATGGACTTGGTATTTTACCAAAATTTACCAAATTATCTTCTGTATACCTTGTCACAACAACAACTGATTGGCTCAAACGCATTAAGAAATTCCACAAATTAACGTTTAACAAGTCACACCTTGTAACGGTTTTCTAATGGTGAAGGAGAGTCGGACCAAACTGCAGCGTGTAGATTGCGATCCATGTTTAATCAAAATAAATGTAACACGAATCAATACAAAAACACTACAAAAACAATAAACGAAACGAAACGAAAACCGAAAGAAAACAGCCTATACTTGTGTCAACTAACACAGAACAAGGACATCTGGACACTAAGGACAATCACCCACAACACAACCAAAGAATATGGCTGCCTAAATATGGTTCCCAATCAGAGACAATGATAAACACCTGCCTCTGATTGGGAACCACTTCAGACAGCCATAGACCTACCTAGAACACCCCACTAAGCTACAATCCCACTACATACACACCACATACAAACACCCATGTCACACCCTGGCCTGACCAAATAAATGAAGATAAACACAAAAATACTTCGACCAGGGCGTGACACACCTGTTAAATTAAATGCATTCCAGGTGACTACCCCATGAAGCTGGTTGAGAGAATGCCAAGAGTGTGCAAAGCTGTTATCAAGGCAAAGCGTGGCTATTTGAAGAATCTCAATTATAAAATATATTTAGATTAGTTTAACACTTTTTTGGTTACTACATGATTCCATATGTGTTATTTCATAGTTTTGTATTATTTCATGTATTATTTCATAGCTTCACTATTATTCTACAATGTAGAAAATAGTACAAATGATTATTAACCATTGAATGAGTAGGTGCTCTAAAAGTTTTGACCGGTAGTATACATGTAGGGGTAAAGTGGCTATGCATAGATAATAAAAAGCGTGTAGCAGCAGTGTAAAAAAAAAAGAGGGGGGGGGTCAATGCAAATAGTCTGGGTAGACATTTGATTAATTGTTCAGCAGTCTTATGGCTTGGGGGTAGAAGCTGTTAAGGATCCTTTTGGACCTAGACTTGGTGCTCCAGTACCACTTGCCGTGTGGTAGCAGAGAGAACTGTATGACTCGGATAATTGGAGTCTTTCACTATTTTTTAGGCCTTCCTCTGACACCACCTAGTATAGAGGTGATGTACTGTGCCCTACGCACGAAACTCTGTAGCGCTGTACAGTCAGATGCCGAGCAGTTACCATTCCAGGCAATGATGCAATTAGTCAGGATGCTCTCGATGGTGCAGCTGTAGAACTCTTTGAGGATCTGAGGACCCATGCCAAACCTTTTTAGTCTCCTGAGGGGGAATAGGCATTGTTGTGGCCTCTTCACAACTGTGTTGGTGTGTTTGGACCATGATAGTTTGTTGGTTATGTAGACACCAAGGAACTTGAACCACTACAGCACTGTCAATGTGAATGTGTTCAGCCCTCCTTTTCTTCTAGTCCACGATCAGCTCCTTTGTCTTGCTCATGTTGACGGTGAGGTTGTTGTCCTGGCACCACACTGCCAGGTCTCTGACCACCTCCCTATAGGCTGTGTCATTATTTTCGGTAGTCAGGCCTACCAACGTTGTGTCGTCAGCAAACTTTATGATGGTGTTAGAGTAGTGCTTGGCCACACAGTCATGGGTGAACAGGGAGTACAGGAGAAGACTAAGCATGCACCCCTGAGGGGCCCCCGTGTTGAGGATCAGCGTGGCAGATGTGTTTTGTTTTTTAATTTTACCCCCTTTTTTCTCCCTAATTTCGTGGTATCCAATTGTTAGTAGCTACTATCTTGTCTCATCGCTACAGCTCCCGTACGGGCTCGGGAGAGACGAAGGTTGAAAGTCATGCGTCCTCCGATACACAAACCAACCAAGCCGCACTGCTTCTTAACACAGCGTGCATCCAACCCGGAAGCCAGCCGCACCAATGTGTCGGAGGAAACACTGTGCACCTGGCAACCTTGGTTAGCGTGCACTGCACTCGGCCCGCCACAGGAGTCGCTGGTGCGCGATGAGACAAGGATATCCCAACCGGCCAACCCCTCCCTAACCTGGACGACGTTATGCCAATTGTGCGTCGCCCCACGGACCTTCCGGTCGTGGCCGGTTACGACAGGGCCTGGGCGCGAACCCAGAGTCTCTGGTGGCACCTACATGTTTCAAGCAGACCACCATAGTCCATATGCCCAAGAACGCCAAGGAAACCTGTCTAAATGACTACTGCCCCGTAGCACCCACGTTGGTAGCCATGAAGTGCTTTTTGCATACCATCCCAACAGATCCATTGATGACGCAATCTCAATTGCACTCCACACTACCCTTTCCCACCTGGACAAAGGGAACACTTGTGTGAAAATGCTGTTCATTGACTACAGCTCAGCTCATCACTAAGCTAAGGATCCTGGGACTAAACACCTGAACATCTGAAACCTGTGCGTTTCCCTTTGTAGACCATAATAGTTTGCAAGCCCGACGAGCGTCGGAGCCGGTGTGGTAGGATTCAATCTTAGTCCTATGTTGATGCTTTGGCTGTTTGATGGTTCGTCTGAGGGCATAACGGATTTTCTTATAAGCGTCCAGATTAGTGTCCTTCTCCTTGAAAGTGGCAGCTCTAGCCTTTAGCTCGGTGCAGATTTTGGCTGTAATCCATTACTCCAACTAACCTGTGTCTTCTCAATGTCTCCCACTCTTATATTGACTCTGGTATGGTATTGTAGGCTATCTCCAGTCCACAGTAGAGACAGGTTCCTGAACAGAGCTCAGTTGTCTATTCCCACTGAGTGGTTGTGTAATTTGAACTGTCAACTGTGCTCAGCTGTGTTCAACTGGCTGTTCAACGGTAAAATGTGTGTCGTTATTCCCTATAAAGGAGCTCATTATGTTGATTAGTCCATTGTCCTAACATCCAGATACACATGACTGTTAGTTGGATGTGCTAATGCCTAACAATGGGACCTGTGAATGGAGAGGAGTTCTACAGTAGTTCATGCTAAATTTAGCTTTGTATTAGTATGATGAGATGTGTCAGTCACTCCTGTGTTTTGAACTGTTGTTCAGAGACAGTATGATGAGATGTGTCAGTCACTCCTGTGATTTATCTTCTGTAGGTCAGAGACAGTATGATGAGATGTGTCAGTCACTCCTGTGTTTTGTCTTCTGTAGGTCAGAGACAGTATGATGAGATGTGTCAGTCACTCCTGTGTTTTGTCTTCTGTAGGTCAGAGACAGTATGATGAGATGTGTCAGTCACTCCCGTGATTTATCTTCTGTAGGTCAGAGACAGTATGATGAGATGTGTCAGTCACTCCTGTGTTTTATCTTCTGTAGGTCAGAGACAGTATGATGAGATGTGTCAGTCACTCCTGTGTTTTATCTTCTGTAGGTCAGAGACAGTATGATGAGATGTGTCAGTCACTCCTGTGTTTTATCTTCTGTAGGTCAGAGACAGTATGATGAGATGTGTCAGTCACTCCCGTGTTTTGTCTTCTGTAGGTCAGAGACAGTGGTGGAGAGGATGCTGTGTAATTGGATGTCCATCTGTCTTTACCAGTTCCTCAAGGTGATGATATGACACTCTTTGATTCAGTATGTTTTTGATATGTCATGTACATTGTAAAACTGTAATGTGTGCCATTACAGAAAAATCTTGATGTCACGTGAAATCATGTGAAAACGGGATTTTGGAACACTTTACATGATCACGTTTTTACGTGTAGTTTCATGTTATCACATGTTGCTTTACATGTTGTCACGTTATCATGTTAACTTCACATAAGATCACGTGATCCCATGAAAACATGTGTTTTTGCAACACTTTATGTTATCTTTCCGTAAGGGTATGTGTTTGCATGTGTTCAAGGAGCCTACCTGAGTTAAGAAGCAACATTTTGTTGACATTTCATAGCCTTTATATTTTAACTACAGCATGGCCAAGGTCAAAGTAGAGTGCCAGAGAGTTCTGATTGTACTGTGTCTCTGTGTGTGGTCGTCAGGACTCAGCAGGGGAACCCCTGTACAAGCTGTTCAGGGCCATCAAGCATCAGACAGAGAAGGGTCCAGTAGACGCCAGAGTGAAGAAGGCCAAGTACACCCTGAACGACACGGGCCTGCTGGGAGACGACGTGGAGTACTGCGTCCTGGTGAGTTACACCAACCCGTTACCACGGTTACTCCAGCACGCAAGCTCGCTGGCATCTCACCTCGCTGACAGCTGCTGCTATTGCGTTATTGAGTTCTTCTGAGTCTGTTCAGACAGACTTTTCACTGACTGCCCTGATCTCAATGATATGTGTCGCTTCCATGAACCATATTGATCTTTTTATACTATTCCTTCACTAGCAATTCAATACCTTTCTGTCATTTTCTAATGTTCCTACCTACACTGACACAATTCAAGTTCTGACTCACTGTATACGTATATTCTACCTTAGTCAGAAGTGTTTAACTGTATCGTTTTGCTAATGCCAGATAATACAAGCTCAGCTATTTTCTTTTAAGTCTCTCTATATACAGAAACTCTGTGGTAATTCATTTTCCAAGGACAATATCAAATGATATTGATGATGTACAGTTGCAATAGCTCACGTCCTGTGGTTATGTTAAAGAAGAAAGACAGAACAAAATGACACAGTCTTCAATTACACATAAATCATTTGTATTATGTATTGTTTCCCTATCTAGTGGGCAGTTGTTTGCATTCAGTCTGAATTGATTGATCTGTGTCTCCTGGTCAGAGTGAGGGGAGTGAGTCCCCTGCCGGTGGCTGCAGGATAGTCAGCTCAGGACGAGGTGACAGTGCCTGTCAGGTGTCAAAGAGTACCACTTGCCTACAGTAGTTGCCGCTGTAACGCTGCCTCAGCGAGCTGACCTCACAGTGTTGGCTCTGTTCCTCCTCTCAGACTCTGCAGGTGCTGGTGCACGGGGAGGGGCCAGACGTGACGCCCGTCAAGGTCTTGAACTGTGACACTGTGTCTCAGGTGAAGGAAAAGATCATCGAGGCGGTGTACAGGAACCTGCCCTACTCACAGAGACCCAAAGTGGACAGCGTCAGTCTGGGTGAGAGGAGAACACACTCACACACACACACATCGTCAGTATTCCAAACCATGTGTTGCGAAGATACTGCATTTGAATACATTAACATCAGCAAGTCTGAAACAATTGTCACCATCTACTAGTAAATGAAGTGGTGGTGGATGTGAATTTGAATGTGAGTCATGTTGGCTGGTGGTCTGAGCTGCTGTTCTTGCCTATGCCACAGAGTGGCGTCCTGGTTCCACAGGGCAGATTCTGTCAGACCTGGACCTGACGTCCCAGAAGGAGGGCAGGTGGAGGCGCATCAACACACTGGCCCACTACAACGTGAGTGATGTTCCGCCACAGACTGATCTATTAGATGTCACAGAGAGAAGCTCTAATGCTGCTCTTTACTAATTGAATGTCATTTTTGGGGCAATGTTTTTTATTGAGCATTGTAAAGATTATACAGACAAAAAGGTAGAGTTTGTTCCCCTACCGCAACAACCCCACCCCAACCCCCCTGCTCCAACAGAGCCCCACCCCAAAACCCCACTTTAATTTACAGCACATATGTCAGAGTCAAGGCCCGCGGGCCACATCCGGCCCGCGAGAAGGTTTTTTACGGCCCCTGGGATAATCTTGATTTATTATTAGAACCGGCCCGCAGACCGCAGCAAGCCGGCAGCCCGCAGATCTTTTACACGCACCAATACTACATTTCCCACAATGCAACGGTGACGCACCGAGCAGTAGGCTGCTTCATTTCAATATTTATTGGCACAGCAGTTGTCAGCATCACAGTAAAATTAACTTTCAGATACCCATCAAAAATGGCAAAACGGAAGGTGGACACTGAGAACCGGGGGTTTCAAACAAGGTGGGAGTCGGAGTATTTGTTCACGGAGGTAGCTGGAAAACCTGTGTGTCTTCTGTGTGGAGAAAGTGTGGCGGTACTGAAAGAGTATAATCTGAGACGACATTATGAAACGAAACACGCGGACAAAAACAAGAATATGGACATGGAACAAAGGCTACAAAAGGCAGAGGAATTAAAACGAGGCCTCAAATCTCGACAGGCTCTGTTCAAAAAGCCAAATCACAAGGCCAGGCTGCTGTCAAGGCCAGTTTTATTTTGGCAGAAGAGATCGCTAAATCAGCCCGGCCATTTACGGAGGGGGATTTCATCAAAAACTGCATGATTAAAGTTTGTGACGAAGTTTGCCCAGAAAAAAGGCAACTCTTTTTAAATGTGAGTCTGAGCAGAAACACCATTGCCGAGAGAGTAGACCAGTTGTCCATCAATCTAAAAGAGCAGCTTGTGAAAAAGGGAAAAGATTTCATTGCATATTCCTTGGCTGTGGATGAGAGCACCGACATTTCTGACATTGCCCAGTTGTCAATTTTCATCCGCGGAGTGGACTCCAGCCTCAGCGTGACAGAGGAGTTTTTGGCTTTACGTCCTATGCATGGCACAACTACGGGGCATGATTTGTATGAAGAGGTGTCAAGATGTGTAAATGAGATGGAGCTGCCTTGGGAAAAACTCGTGGGTTTGACAACCGACGGAGCACCTGCGATGTGTGGACACAGGAGCGGACTGGTGGAGAAGATACGGGAAAAGATGCAAGAGGAAAACGCGACAGGTGAGCTGACAGCTTATCATTGTATCATACACCAGGAAGCGTTGTGCGGTAAAGCCTTGAAAATGGAGCATGTAATGAGCATCATCACGCGCACAGTTAACTTTATCAGAGCCAAAGGTTTGAATCACCGCCAGTTCAAGGCATTTCTGACGGAGTTAGAAACGGAGCATGGTGATTTGCCTTATCACACAGAGGTGCGATGGCTAAGCCAGGGAAAGGTGCTTCAAAGATGTTTCGAGCTTCGTGAGGAGATTTGTCTGTTCTTGGACAGCAAAGGGAAAGACACAACACAACTCAGAGACTAAATGTTTCTGTGTGAAATGGCTTTTCTGTGTGACATTACGAGTCATCTGAATGCAATGAACTTGCAGCTGCAGGGTCGGGATCGTGTCATCTCTGATATGTACAGTACAGTGAAGGCATTTAAAACCAAACTGACTCTGTGGGAGACGCAGATGCGGAAAGAAAATTTGAGCCACTTTCCCAGCTGCCAGACCATGAAAGAGAAGCTCTCTACCAGTGCGTTCCCGAGCGCACAGTTGGCTGATAAAATAGGTATGCTTGCCGCTGACTTTCGACGTCGATTTGCTGACTTTGAAGCACAAAAAAGCAGGTTGGAACTGCTCGGTAACCCATTTGCTGTTGACGTGGAAAGCTCACCACCAAACCTCCAAATGGAGTTGATTGACCTCCAATGCAATGATGCACTGAGGGCAAAATATGCGGCAGTGGGTGCTGCGGAGTTCGCCCGTTTCCTCCCCGACACAATGCCCCAGCTGCGCATCCAGGCTGCTCAAACGTTGTCTATGTTTGGCAGCACATACCTGTGTGAACAACTGTTTTCTTTGATGAACTTGAACAAAACATCACACAGAAGTCGACTTACTGCTGAACACCTCCACTCAATTCTGAGGATTTCCTCAGCTCAGAGCCTTACCCCGAACATTGATGAACTTGTGGAAAAGATGGGACACCACCAAGTATCACCCTCAACCTCAAACAAGTGAACATTACTGTGCAATCACATATTTAGAGTTTTTACTCAGTTCAAGTTTAAAAGTTAAAGTTTAATATTTGTTTTCACTGCATGTTACTTCTCCTTAAACAAAGTGTTGTTTTTGATTAATAGATTTTTGCACTTTATTTTATTGTATTTCAATCCAATTATATTTTAAAAATATTTCAGTTGAGTGGATGATAGAAAATTGCTATTATTGTTTTTTTCTTTGAAGTAAATTTAGCCCACTTTTGCTAAAATAGAAAATATAGGCTACTGATGGTGCCTTGAATACCGGTTTCTTTCATTTAATGTTCATGTTATGGGGATTTTTATATAAAGGAAATTTGTCTTTTGTGTCTGTTGAAAATTAAAGATTACTGACAGAGCCATAAGAAAATATTGCTTTATTTATCTGATCATATTGGAATATATTTGTTAGGTTTTCAGTAGGTTCAATTAGGTTCACTAGACTATATGCGTCATTTAAAAAATTTTCAATGAACATTCGAACAGTCCGGCCCTCGGCTTGTAGCTAAATTTTTTATTTGGCCCTCCGTCCATTTGACTTTGACACCCCTGATTTACAGGATCAATAATGAAAAAACACCACGGACAATGACGAATAAAGGCCCCAAGAAATGTGTCACTGGCATTGTCTAATCAATGGCATGGATTCTGAATTAGGTCCTGAGACCCAATCAGTTGACCTGTGTGTGTGTGTTTGTGTGGGTTTCAGGTGCGAGACAATGCTACTCTAGTCCTGTCCATAGTTCTTCACACTCAACAGAACTATGACCAGAACCAGGATAACCAAGAGGAGAGTAAGTCTTCACCATGGAAACAATAATAAGACATTATGCGTATGACAAGTCTCACAATGCATTATAACCTATACCTGCAGGCTTTAAGAAACGTGTTATAATTTGTCTCCTCTCTCCACTAGGAAACGCCCTGTTGGAGGATGACAAGGTGTTCCACCTGGTTCGGCCTGATGAGCTGGATGAGATGAAGTCCAAGAGGGGCAGCATGAAGGACAAGTCCATGACCAAAGCCATCACTGAGATCTATCTCACACGACTGCTCTCTGTCAAGGTGGGCCTGCCACGTTTTACTATAGTTAGGGCTCAGACACACTAACAGCGCTTGCTGGACGAGAGTACTTAGCACATTTGAACAAAGTGCCGCCCATAATTTGGCAACCAAGTTGTCTAAATGTTGGCACTCAGACGTGTACAGCTGTTGGTCCCTGAAACACAGCACGCTGAACGATCGGCAGACAAACGCTAGATCCGCATTCGCTGCGATGTGTGCGAGCCTTTACATTTCATTCAGTAAAGAAATTCATCTTTGAGATTCATTCCGTAAGAAAATCTATTTGAGGATGGCTATGTGCTAATATGTGATAGATTCAGTCTTCATAGTGTGTTATTGACTGGGTCGCAGGTCAGAGGTACTTGGTGTCTCTCTACCTCTCTCTCTGCCCTGCCTCACACTGTGTTTCTGTTGGTGCGTCTGTTATTCCAGGGAACCCTGCAACAGTTTGTGGATGACTTCTTCCGCAGCGTTTTGTGTTCCGGGTCGGTGGTGCCACCCGCCATCAAGTACTTCTTTGACTTCCTGGACGAGCAGGCCCTCAAACATGACAACGTGGACGAGGAGACCGTACACATCTGGAAGACAAACAGGTACATACACATACCCCTTACACACACTTCTACATATGCAAGCACACACAAGTACGTACACACACACACACACAAACCCACTTCCTGAGATGACACTAAGAAACACACTGACTAAGTAATCAGTATACGGAATGCAAATATAAAAGGACTTCTATCTCCTCTGTATTCTCAATCTGAGTGCTCCCTTGGCATTTAAGTACATAAATTAACTTCAAGTTGGTTAAAGCTCAAGTATTCAATACAGCGTGTTGCATATAGATGTCAGTGATTGATGTGGCGATGTGAGAATGAGAGGAAGGGGGATGAGCTATTTCATTATGCTATACCACAGGCAGTCGACATGGGCTTGCTTTGTTTATCAAACCAACCGAGGCCTCTTGGATTAAATATGAATGTGTGTATCCACCATAACAACAAACAGACATGGTAATTACGTCCCCAGCTAATTGAATTGTACTATTATATCACGTTGTTGTTGTTGTTTTTTTTGCCGTTGTTTTCTCAATCTCCCGGGAGGTGTTGCAAGCCAATATGAATGAACATGTTAGTCTGTCTCAATCGGCCCAGCTTTTAAACTAATCAGAGAAGTACACTGAACCTATTTTAGACTTGTTTGATATTCAGGACCAACCTTTTATTGGAGGATTTGTATGGACCTATTAGTTTACTTATGTTTTGAAGCTATCGAGTATTCAAAAGTGGAAGGTTTTGCCATTAGTTTGCCTGATGCATGTGTTCCACTGAATGGTGAAAACATGAAAGTCAACCATCAGGAGTTGTCAACCTGACATGTACCACTAATAGAGGAACTACTAGTGCTGTACATGTACCACTAATAGAAGACATGTACCACTAATAGAGGAACTACTAGTGCTGTACATGTACCACTAATAGAAGACATGTACCACTAATAGAGGAACTACTAGTGCTGTACATGTACCACTAATAGAAGACATGTACCACTAATAGAGGAACTACTAGTGCTGTACAGAGGAACTACTAGTGCTGTACATGTACCACTAATAGAAGACATGTACCACTAATAGAGGAACTACTAGTGCTGCATGTACCACATGTACCACTAATAGAAGACATGTACCACTAATAGAGGAACTACTAGTGCTGTACATGTACCACTAATAGAAGACATGTACCACTAATAGAGGAACTACTAGTGCTGTACATGTACCACTAATAGAATACATGTACCACTAATAGATGTACTACTAGTGCTGTACATGTACCACTAATAGAGGAACTACTAGTGCTGTACATGTACCACTAATAGAGGAACTACTAGTGCTGTACATGTACCACTAATAGAAGACATGTACCACTAATAGAGGAACTACTAGTGCTGTACATGTACCACTAATAGTACCTTGGTGATACTAAACATGACATTCAATCACAAATGAATAAATGATTTGGTGTGACAGATGTTTTGACACTGTAGTAGATAGACAGCTGATAGTAATTATTCTCTCCTCCACCAGCTTGCCTCTGAGGTTCTGGGTGAACATCCTGAAGAACCCTCACTTCACCTTCGACGTCCACGTGACAGAGGTAGTGGACGCCTCGCTGTCTGTCATCGCTCAGACCTTCATGGACGCCTGCACCAAGACAGAGCACAAACTCAGCCGAGTGAGTCCAGGGGGAGGAGGGGGAGGAGGAGAGAGAGAGGGGGAGGAGGAGGGGGGGAGGAGGAAGAGAGAGGGGGGAGGAGGGGGGAGGGGGGGGAGGAGGAGGGGGGGGGAGGAGGAGGAGGGAGAAGGAGGAGGAGGGAGCAGAAGGAAGAGGAAAGGGAGGAGGAGGGAGCAGAAGGAAGAGGAGATGGGGAGGAAGAAAGAGGAGATGGAGAGGAGGAAAGAGGAGATGGGGAGGAGGAAAGAGGAGATGGGGAGGAGGAAAGAGGGAGCCGAAGGAGGAGGAGAGGGAGGGGGAGGAGGCAGGTGATGAGGAGGTCAAAATCTTTTGATAGTTGTTTACCTCTGTGAGGTAACAGATAAGAGAACAGTATTATGATTATCATATTGTTTATTCTCTCCTATCTCTACCAGGACTCTCCAAGTAACAAGCTACTCTATGCAAAGGAGATCTCCACCTACAAGAAGATGGTCGATGAGTATGTATTGTCAGAAGTTCCCAATGACCTAATCAATTTATTTTGATTCTTGCCTACAATGCTGGTACATTGTCGACAGAGGCCAATATGTAATGTATAGTGATTATGATCTCATCTCTGTCTGTCTGTGTTTAGTTACTACAAGGGCATCAGACAGATGGTATCAGTCAGCGACCAGGACATGAACACTCATCTGGCAGAGGTGTCTCGGGTAAGGAAAACCTTTCTCTCTGCCCTTGATCTATGGTGGCATCCCAATTGGCACCCTATTACCTATGTAGTGCACTACTTTTGACCAGGACCCATAGAGCGCAGGTCAAAATTAGTGTACCATGTAGAGCAGTGTTTCCCAACCTTTTTCCGTTTCCGTACCACCAACTGAATTTGACTCTGCCCAGAGTATCCCTGAAGTACCCCTCATGTGAATTTTAACAGTAGGTCTGTGTTCTCATGAGTCTTCTCAAGTCCAAGTACCCCTCGTTGGAACCACTGATGCAGGGAACAGAGTTCCATTTGGGACACAGAATACAGCTCTGGAAAATATGAAGAGACCACTGCAAAATGATCCGTTTCCCTAGTTTTACTATTTACAGGTGTGTGTTTGGGGAAAATTAACATCTTTGTTTTATTCTATAAACTACTGACAACATTTCTTCCAAATTCCAAATAAAAACATTGTCACTTAGAACATTTATTTTCAGAAAATGACAACTGGTGAAAATAAACAAACAAGATGCAGTGTTGTCAGGCCTCGAATAATGCAAAGATAATAATAAATACAATACTAATGTTTTAACTTAGGAAGAGTTCAGAAATCAATATTTGGTGGAATAACCCTGATTTTCCATCACAGCTTTCATGCGTCTTGGCATGTTCTCCACCAGTCTTTCACATTGATGTTGGGTGACTTTATGCCTCCTGACACAAACATTCAAGCAGCTCGGCTTTGTTTGATGGCTTTTGACCGTCCATCTTCCTGTTGATCACATTCTAGAGGTTTTCAATGGGGTTCAGGTCTGGAGATTGGGCTGGCCATGACAGGGTCTTGATCTGGTGGTCCTCCATCCACACCTTGAATGACCTGGCTGTGTGGCATGGATCATTGTCCTGCTATACATTAGTATAGTATTTCAAATGAACATGAACTTATTATCTTTGCATTATTCGAGGCCTGACAACACTGCATTTTTTGTTATTTTCACCAGTTGTCATTTTCTGCAAATAAATGTTCTAAATTACAACTATTTTATTTGGAATTTGGGAGAAATGTTGTCAGTCATTTGTAGAATTGCACAAAAATGTAAATTTTCCCCAAACACACACTTATAAATAGTAAAACCAGAGAAACGGATCATTTTGCAGTGGTCTCTTAATCTATTTTAGTGGTGCACCATTTGAAATGTTAGTGAAGGTAACATTTTATAAAGTTCGTCATAGACCACTGCAAGTCATAGTTCATTCTGCTCTAAGATTGTGTGACTCAAGCCTGTCTATAAGTATCTCTGAATCCGATGTTGTGTCCTCCAGACTCATACAGACAAACTCAACACACAAGTGGCTCTGCATCAGCTCTACCAGTACGCCAGCAAATACTACGACGGGGTACGAGACCATTCACTTTACATTCCAGACAGAGTGCTCTCACAGCACTGCTGGGTCATGTTTTCTAATCGTTAGCGCAATTACAAGGACTTTTAATTGAAAGTAGTTCTGTGGTAGTTTACTTGAAATGGCAAATTGCTCAGGGAATTGTTTTTTTAAGCTGCCTCCCTTAGTACTTGAAGCCATGCAATGGCTGTTTTTCTTAGAGTGGTCATTCCAACAGTGGTCCAGTACTGGTGATCTAATGACAGTGCTCTCTCTCTCTCTCTCTCTCTCTCTCTCTCTCTCTCTCTCTCTCTCTCTCTCTCTCTCTCTCTCTCTCTCTCTCTCTCTCTCTCTCTCTCGCTCTCTGTCTCTCTCTCTCTCTCTCTCTCTCTCTCTCTCTCTCTCTCTCTCTCTCTCTCTCTCTCTCTCTCTCTCTCTCTCTCTCATGCGCTCTCTCTCTCTCTCTCTCTCTCTCTCTCTCTCTCTCTCCCGCTCTCGCTCTCTCTCTCTCTCTCTCTCTCTCTCTCTCTCTCTCTCTCTCTCTCTCTCTCTCTCTCTCTCTCGTCTCTCTCTCTCTCTCTCTCTCTCTCTCTCTCTCTCTCTCTCTCTCTCTCTCTCTCTCTCTCTCTCTCTCTCTCTCTCTCTCTCTCTCATGCTCTCTCTCTCTCTCTCCTCTCTCTCTCTCTCTCTCTCTCTCTCTCTCTCTCTCTCTCTCTCTCCTGGTCTCTCTCTGTCTCTGTCTCTCTCTCTCTCTCTCTGTCTCTCATGCTCTCTCTCTGCTCTCTCTCTCTCTCTCTCTCTCTCTCTCTCTCTCTCTCTCTCTCTCTCTCTCTCTCTCATGCTCTCTCTCTCTGTACTCTCTCTCTCTCTGCTCTCTCTCTCTCTCTCTCTCTCTCTCTCTCTCTCTCTCTCTCTCTCTCTCTCTCTCTCTCTCATGCTCTCATGCTCTCTCTCTCGTACTCTCTCTCTCGTACTCTCTCTCTCATGCTCTCTCTCTCTCGTACTCTCTCTCTCTCTCTCTCATGCTCTCTCTCTCTCTCTCTCTCTCTCTCTCTCTCTCTGTCTCTGTCTCTGTCTCTGTCTCTGTCTCTCTCTCTCTCTCTCTCTCTCTCTCTCTCTCTCTCTCTCTCTCTCTCTCTCTCTCATTATCTCACTCTCACTATCTGTATCCCTCTTTCTCTCTCTGTCTCCCCCTCTCTGTCTCTTCTCCCCCTCCCTATCTCCCTACAGATCATCCAGTCCCTAGATGAGGACCCGGCAGCCCAGAGTAAACAGCTCACCCTGCGGCTTCAGCGGATAGCAGCCGCCCTTGAGAATAAAGTGACAGACCTCTAACCCACTGGAGGAGACAGGGAGACGGAGAGGGAGGGATGGAGGGAGATGGTACCGTGCCACCAGTGTCCACAGGGGCTTATTTATCCTGGCGGAGGAGAAAGAAACAGAGAAAGGGGTCCCGCAAGGCCTTGACGTTGACACCTTCAACCCAGCAGGCCCAGAATGTGGGACAGATCAGAGTCTGCAGAGTGGAACAGAATAGGACCAATGAAATAAAGACAGATCAGAGTCTGCAGAGTGGAACAGAATAGGACCAATGAAATAAAGACAGATCAGAGTCTACAGAGTGGAACAGAATAGGACCAATGAAATAAAGACAGATCAGAGTCTACAGAGTGGAACAGAATAGGACCAATGAAATAAAGACAGATCAGAGTCTACAAAGTGGAACAGAATAGGACCAATGAAATAAAGACAGATCAGAGTCTGCAGAGTGGAACAGAATAGGACCAATGAAATAAAGACAGATCAGAGTCTGCAGAGTGGAACAGAATAGGACCAATGAAACAAAGACAGACAGATGATGATGGGTTACACATGTCATCATCCTGTAGGAACGCCTTAACTTAAATCCACTTGCCAAACAGAAATAATTGGTCCTGAACACTCACTCTGGCTGTTCCCACAATGGAACAGGTGGCCAGCCCTGGGAAATAAACCCCTGTATTGAACACTGCTTGGCACAAGGAGATAATCAGATGTTCAATGTCATCCTGTCTAGAAAAGTTGTAAGAATTGTATTATATTTTTTTTATTGTGCATTCTTTATGCGGAAAGCTTTATAAGGAGAAATGATCTTTTAAAATGGACTGCCTTGTGGTGTGTATTATGTTTCTACAGCCTGTGTGTGTGTGTGTGTGTGTGTGTGTGTGTGTGTGTGTGTGTGTGTGTGTGTGTGTGTGTGTGTGTGTGTGTGTGTGTGTGTGTGTGTGTGTGTGTGTGTGTGTGTGTGTGTGTGTGTGTGTGTGTGTGTGTGTGTGTGTGTGTGTGTGTGTGTGTGTGTGTGTGTGTGTGTGTGCACGGAATGCCTACTGTCAGGCCAGAGGGTGGATGCCATATCTGTTATTTTAATCTCAACTAGTCACTGACACTCAGGAGCCCGTTCTCCCACTGAGCTCCTCTACACAGACCAAATGGTCAGGCTAACTATACACTTCTTGAAAATGACAGGCCTACTAGTGACAGGTCGACTTGTGACAGGCCGACTAGTGACAGGTTGACTTGTGACAGGCCGACTAGTGACAGGTCGACTTGTGACCGGCCTACTAGTGACAGGTCGACTTGTGACAGGCCTACTAGTGACAGGTCGACTTGTGACCGGCCTACTAGTGACAGGTCGACTTGTGACAGGCCTACTAGTGACAGGTCGACTTGTGACAGGTCGACTTGTGACCGGCCTACTAGTGACAGGTCGACTTGTGACAGGTCGACTTGTGACAGGCCGACTAGTGACAGGTTGACTTGTGACAGGCCTACTAGTGACAGGTCGACTTGTGACCGGCCTACTAGTGACAGGTCGACTTGTGACAGGCCTACTAGTGACAGGTCGACTTGTGACAGGCCTACTAGTGACAGGTCGACTTGTGACAGGTCGACTTGTGACCGGCCTACTAGTGACAGGTCGACTTGTGACAGGCCTACTAGTGACAGGTTGACTTGTGACAGGTCGACTTGTGACAGGTCGACTTGTGACCGGCCTACTAGTGACATGTCGACTTGTGACAGGCCTACTAGTGACAGGTCGACTAGTGACAGGTCGACTTGTGACCGGCCTACTAGTGACAGGTCGACTTGTGACAGGCCGACTAGTGACAGGTCGACTTGTGACAGGCCTACTAGTGACAGGTCGACTTGTGACAGGCCTACTAGTGACAGGTCGACTAGTGACAGGTCGACTTGTGACCGGCCTACTAGTGACAGGTCGACTTGTGACAGGCCGACTAGTGACAGGTCGACTTGTGACAGGCCTACTAGTGACAGGTCGACTTGTGACAGGCCTACTAGTGACAGGTCGACTAGTGACAGGTCGACTTGTGACCGGCCTACTAGTGACAGGTCGACTAGTGACAGGTCGACTTGTGACAGGCCGACTAGTGACAGGCCTACTAGTGACAGGCCTACTAGTGACAGGTCGACTAGTGACAGGTCGACTTGTGACAGGCCGACTAGTGACAGGTCGACTTGTGACAGGCCGACTTGTGACAGGTCGAGTGACAGGCCTACTAGTGACAGGTCGACTAGTGACAGGTCGACTTGTGACAGGCCGACTAGTGACAGGCCGACTAAGGATTTTCCAAATGATCGGTTTTAATTGTATTTTTATTTTGATTCACATGCTTCATAGCTCGATGGCAGGGTTTGGTTGCCAATACGCCCTCACACTCAAACATCCATAACACTGCTATTTCCCCTTGTTGGAGTACATTCTCACACATTCTACTGGAACCTCAGTTAGTTTTGACCTCCAGTTTATAATGTTTTATCTTTTTAAGCTAAATATCTCCCAAATCATTTAATATATTTTGAAAAGCATAAAATGACATTTTAAGTCAGGCGAATTACATTTGACTCTGTAGCCAGTCAAGCAAACATCCTGCAATAACATAACATTTTTTAGACACGAGACATTGGGATATCATTAATCTCCCATTCATGTGTTTTACTTTATAGAATATAGAATTTGTTGTTTACCATTTCATCTACACTAGTGAAGCAGCAATACTTTAGTACTTGAGTGAAAATATACTGAGAAGGAAATATAAATAATATGACAGCAGATACAGTGCCTTGCGAAAGTATTCGGCCCCCTTGAACTTTGCGACCTTTTGCCACATTTCAGGCTTCAAACATAGAAAGAAATAAAACTGTATTTTTTTGTGAAGAATCAACAACAAGTGGGACACAGTCATGAAGTGGAATGACATTTATTGGATATTTCAAACTTTTTAAAGAAATCAAAAACGGAAAAATTGGGCGTGCAAAATTATTCAGCCCCCTTAAGTTAATACTTTGTAGCGCCACCTTTTGCTGCGATTACAGCTGTAAGTCACTTGGGGTATGTCTCTATCAGTTTTGCACATCGAGAGACTGAAATTTTTTCCCATTCCTCCTTGCAAAACAGCTCGAGCTCAGTGAGGTTGGATGGAGAGCATTTGTGAACAGCAGTTTTCAGTTCTTTCCACAGATTCTCGATTGGATTCAGGTCTGGACTTTGACTTGGCCATTCTAACACCTGGATATTTATATTTTTGAACCATTCCATTGTAGATTTTGCTTTATGTTTTGGATCAATGTCTTGTTGGAAGACAAATCTCCGTCCCAGTCTCAGGTCTTTTGCAGACTCCATCAGGTTTTCTTCCAGAATGGTCCTGTATTTGGCTCCATCCATCTTCCCATCAATTTTAACCATCTTCCCTGTCCCTGCTGAAGAAAAGCAGGCCCAAACCATGATGCTGCCACCACCATGTTTGACAGTGGGGATGATGTGTTCAGGGTGATGAGCTGTGTTGCTTTTACGCCAAACATAACGTTTTGCATTGTTGCCAAAAAGTTCCATTTTGGTTTCATCTGACCAGAGCACCTTCTTCCACATGTTTGGTGTGTCTCCCAGGTGGCTTGTGGCAAACTTTAAACAACACTTTTTATGGATATCTTTAAGAAATGGCTTTCTTCTTGCCACTCTTCCATAAAGGCCAGATTTGTGCAATATACGACTGATTGTTGTCCTATGGACAGAGTCTCCCACCTCATCTGTAGATCTCTGCAGTTCATCCAGAGTGATCATGGGCCTCTTGGCTGCATCTCTGATCAGTCTTCTCTTTGTATGAGCTGAAAGTTTAGAGGGACGGCCAGGTCTTGGTAGATTTGCAGTGGTCTGATACTCCTTCCATTTCAATATTATCGCTGGCACAGTGCTCCTTGGGATGTTTAAAGCTTGGGAAATCTTTTTGTATCCAAATTCGGCTTTAAACTTCTTCACAACAGTATCTCGGACCTGCCTGGTGTGTTCCTTGTTCTTCATGATGCTCTCTGCGCTTTTAACGGACCTCTGAGACTATCACAGTGCACGTGCATTTATACGGAGACTTGATTACACACAGGTGGATTGTATTTATCATCATTAGTCATTTTGGTCAACATTGGATCATTCAGAGATCCTCACTGAACTTCTGGAGAGAGTTTGCTGCACTGAAAGTAAAGGGGCTGAATAATTTTGCACGCCCAATTTTTCAGTTTTTGATTTGTTAAAAAAGTTTGAAATATCCGATAAATGTCGTTCCACTTCATGATTGTGTCCCACTTGTTGTTGATTCTTCACAAAAAAAATACCGTTTTATATCTTTATGTTTGAAGCCTGAAATGTGGCAAAAGGTCGCAAAGTTCAAGGGGGCCGAATACTGTATAGGCACTGTATATTATAGTAGCTAACTTACTAAGTAATATGACCATGATGTTACAAGCTGTTCATAGTGTTTTGTGTTTCCTTATTCTATGCCAAATTACTATTAATATCCCATTTTGTAAGCTTCTACTAAATGGAAATCGTACACTTTTAAATTAATAATGATTTTTACAACATGCGCCATTGTTGGTATGACGTGTCACAAGTCAGGTTAATTTATGTACAGTCCCAGTCAAAGGTTTGGACCCACCTACTCATTCCAGGGTTTTTCTTTATTTTTACTATTTTATTCATTGTAGAATAATAGTGAAGACATCAAAACTAGGAACAAACATCTATGGAATCATGTAGTAACCACAAAAGTGTTCAACATTTAAATGAACAGGTGTGCCTTGTTAAAAGTTAATTTGTGGAATTTCTCTCCGTTGAGCCAATCAGTTGTGTTGTGACATGGTAGGGGTGGTATACAGAAGATTGACCTATTTGGTAAAATACCAAGTCTATATTATGGCAAGAACAGCTCAAATAATCAAAGAGAAATGACAGTCCATCATTACTTTAAGACATGAAGGTCAGTCAATCTGGAACATTTCAAGAATTTTTAAAGTTTCTTCTAGTGCAAAACTATGAAACTCTATGATGAAACTGGCTCTCATGAGGACCGACCACAGGAAAGGAAGACCCAGAGTTACCTCTGCTTCAAAGGATAAGTTCATTAGAGTTACTAGCCTCAGAAATTGCAGCCCAAATAAACACTTCACAAAGTCCAAATAACAGACACATCTCAACCTCAATTGTTCAGAGGAGACTGCATGAATCAGGTGTTCATGGTCTAATTGCTGCAAAGAAACCACTACTAAAGGACACCAATAATAAGAAGAGACTTGGTTGGCCCAAGAAACACAAGCAATGGACATTAGACCGGTGGGAATCTGTCCTTTGGTCTGATGAGTCCAAATGTGAGATTTTTTGGTTCCAACTGCCGTGTTTATGTGAGACACAGAGTAGGTGAGCGGTTGATCTCCGCATGTGTAGTTCCCACTGTGAAGCATGGAGGAGGAGGTGTGATGGTGTGGGGGTGCTTTGCTGGTGATACTGTCAGTGATTTATTTAGAATTTAAGGCACACTTAACCAGCATGGCTACAACAGCATTCTGCAGTGAGACTGTTGGAAAAGCATTCCGGGTGAAGCTGGTTGAGAGAATGCCAAGAGTGTGCAAAGCTGTCAAGGGAAAGGGTGGCTACTTTGAAGAATCTCAAATATAAAATATATTTTGATTTGTTTAACACTTTTTTGGTTAATATGTGATTCTATATGTGTTATTTCATAGTTTTGATGTCTTCACTATTCTACTAATGTAGAAAATAGTACAAAATCAAGGAAAACCCGTGCATGAGTAGGTGTGTTCATACTTTTGACTGGTGCTGTACATAATAATGAATTGCAATACACCTTGATATGACGTTCTATAGACCATAGTTGAGTTTTGCCAATTCAAACGTGTTATCCTGCACCTTGTTCAGGGGTGGTTTTAATTTCCCTCTTACACCATTTGACTACAGATTGTTTAATTTACAAGCTCCCTGAATTTGACCGTCAGTCAATGTGTGGTCAAGTGTCAGATTAGATGTTTGCATTCCCGATCCCAGAATGTTAATGATATTCCTGCCTTTGGCAGAGTGAGGTTTGTACAAAGCAGCTAGCGGGCAACCTGGCCAAGCTGCACTTGCACTGCCCACTCAGCACAGAACAGAGTGTCACTTAGCATAATGGCATCAGCGGGGGATGTTTTTGATCTCAATTGCCTGCAGACCGCAGACTGCATCCTCCTCTAACGCTCTTGTGGTTTACCACAGCAGATTCCACGTCTGCTAGAGTGATGAAAAAGCTTAGTGCAAGCCTTTAACACGTGCCTTATATGACGATGATATCATTTTTACTGTTCTATTGGTGAGTATAACGAAACGATTATAGTTATAGAAGACACAGCAATGTATTTGCGAGTGTGATATG
The DNA here is from genome assembly GCF_021184085.1 of Oncorhynchus gorbuscha. Classification (NCBI taxonomy): domain Eukaryota; kingdom Metazoa; phylum Chordata; class Actinopteri; order Salmoniformes; family Salmonidae; genus Oncorhynchus; species Oncorhynchus gorbuscha. The sequence goes on from NC_060178.1 coordinate 19,364,722, forward strand.
TATATGCTGTCAAATGCTAGAACTCTGCGGCAGCCATTGCGTGTCAACAGGCTAAACACGTTTCAGAATCATTTCTATGGTTGCAGATATAATGTGTGCATTTATTTTGGGTGTCTGTGTTGTATGCTTATAGTAGGACTATGGTGGCTATGGTAACAGCCCAAATAAACTAATGTAAAGCAGTGGCCAACCTGAGACGGTTTTCCCCTAAAATGTCTGGCATTCCTAAATTAGTCTTGAGACAAAGTGACAAATGTAGAGAGTATTGAGTATAGCGCAATATGTTCCAATGGTGTTTTTTGCCCCGTGATTCTGTGTATGAAAAACGACTATCTATACTCAACAATGAACTTTCTTACTGCTGTGCAGTTATTTTTATTTCCTGTTTCCTATAACATATACATACCTTTGTAAAAAAAAAAAAAAACATGTTGAAATACTGTATTCTAACTGTGTAACGCTATGCATCGAGTCCTGGTTTGTTGTGCTGTCGTCCAGATCTTTTACGTGTGAATGTGCTGTGACATAAGAAAAAATGGGACAGTAAATTAGTGCGGGACCTTAATGAAACCCAACATTTTTCTCATTCAAGGCAGCTCAGAAGACATCGATCCAGTACCTGATCTGTTTGTAATGGGTTACTCACTTCTCAGAGGCTTGTGTGGATGAAGCAATTACATACACATTGCATCATGCAGGCCTCCATTAATAAACTGACACTTCCATGTCCTTGGCGTCTTGGCTTTCTTTATTACCCTTCATGACCTTTATGTGTGGATGGACATGTTCTACCACCTCTTGATCATATTTTATCCTCTACTTGCATCCACACCCAAAGCCATAGACATATACTGATGCAATTGGGTCAAGTTGAGGGGGTGATGATATCCCCCTTGTTAACAAAAAAAGAGTCACTTTATTTGGATATTCCATCTGTAGATGCTCTAAAGATGGTCATACTATCAACAAACTATCTGTTGATAAGACACTACTTGCTAAGGTTAGGGTTAGGATAAAGGTTAAGGTAAGGGTTAAGGTTTAGGGCTAGTCAGTGGAGGCTGCTGAGGAGAGGACGGCTCATAATAATGGCTGGGACGGAGTGAATGGAATGGCATCAAACACATTGAAAATATGTTTTTGATGTATTTGATACCATTCCACTGTTTCTGCTCAGGTCGTTACCACGAGCCCGTCCTCCCTAATTAAGGTGCCACCAACCTCCTGTGGGGCTAGTAGATAGTTGAAATGTTACTGATAGTCTGTAGAGCATCTCCAGATGGACTATCCAAATAAAGTGTTACCCAAAAATGACCCCATTGTAAACTATATAAATGTTTGAACAATTTCAACCCCTAACTGTCAACGCAAGTACCGTCCTCCCTGTTCATTTCTGCATCCCCTGAACGCAATCACCCAAAGTGATCTGAGTCTACCTCCCCAGCAGCATCCTGTAGATACTAGAGCCTCGGGCCAAGCTTAAGACAGAATCACACAGGGTGGCTGAGTACCACGTGTTTATAATGCCAACAGTCACATATTATCATAAGGCCTCCAGTGTTGGCCTTACATAATAATGACTATAAAAACATGAATTAAAGCACTAAAAATGAATTTGGGGCGAGTAAAAGATGAGAGAAGAAACTTGGCTCATCTTAGTTGCCTGACAAACCTCTAAGCAGTGGTGGGGATAGCAAAGAGAAACGGACTGCCATGGAGTTCACGCAGGCAGCCCAATTCTGATATTTGTTTCACTAATTGGTCTTTTGATCTGCTCTGAAAATGCTGATATGAAACGAGCTGATGTGATTGGTCAATTTGACTAATTAGTTGAAAAAAATATCAGAATTGGGCTATGTGATTGCAGAGATCTCAGAAGAGGATATGCACTCACAAAGAACAACTTCAAGGCTGCTGCCTCAGCAAGAGCAATTATATTTCATTGTCAACCTCTAACATTATGTCAACCTCTAACATCCTACACACACTAGTACCCATTATAACTGATAATAACTCCCACTTGTTAAAAAGACTTGTACTGAAAAATCTGATTGCTGATAGATAAAATATGTAGCCAATATTATTTCGGAAGTATCTTGTTGATAAGATGTGAAATGATTATGTACCCCCAGTGTACTTCTAGCAGCCAGAATGATACAACACACACATCATGTTTGGATATGAAATAATTAGAAAGATCAGTTTGCCTTTTTGCAGGGTGTTTTCTTCCAGAACAGAAATTGGGTTCAAATCTGCATGCCCCTGGTCTCTGCTCCTGCCTCATGTCCCAAGCACAGCACAGTGCAGCACAGCGCAGCACAGCACAGCACAGCACAACACAGCAGTGAGTCGTGCCGGTCCCTCCCTCGGCTCAGCAGGCCATTGTATGTTTACCAGCAGTCATTCATGTTTCACCTCCACATGTTCCATAGCTTGTAATGATTTGAGGCTTTAATTTCCATCACCTAATGGAGGAGTGGATATCACAGCCCACCCCTGGCTTAATGTGGAGGAAGAGACTTTGGTGAAAATGAAAACAAACAATAATGCTGTGTGAAGAAGTAGGTTTCACACAGTTGTGGTGATGAATGATGCAGGACCAGGTGTTGACCAGATGTTGTGGGATGATAATGTATAGAGAGACAGTGCCGATGAGGTGAGAATGGAATCAATGTGGAATTGAGTCAGAAAGTTTCTTTATCACATCTTACCTGTTCAAGTGCTGTATCTGTTTTGGGAATTAGGCTGTGTTCACACAGGCAGCCCAATTCTGATCTTTTTCCCCCAAATTGGTTTCACACAGTTGTGTATATTTAGGTCATGTGCGTGGCTAAAACTCTTCCCACACAGGGAGCAGTGGTAAGGCTTCTCTCCTGTGTGTATTCACGGATGTCTCTTTTGGTTTTCTGCCCGGCTGAAACGTTGCCCACACTGAGAGCAGTGGAAGGTGTTCACCTTTCTCTGAGTCTATTGGTGGAATTTAAGGTGAGCTGGACAAATACAATTCTCATGGCTCACTGTGATCACTTGACATCAATCTTCTTCAGCACCCCATTTCCATTTTTATCGCCATTTTCCTCAAATTCAAATCAACCTCTGCTTTCCTCATTTTCTTTGACCTCTTGTTCCTCTTTTTTCCCATTAGAAATTCTCAGAAATCAAGCTTTCTGTGTCCCTGTCCCAATATTCCTCTTCTCCTGACTTTTAATTTGTATTCGTTATACAAATGATTAGCAATCCAGAACTTACATCACTACATCATACATGTCTGACACAAAACAAAATACAGGTAAAAACAAGAAAACAAGTGCAACTGCATTCACCCTGAAAAAAATGGTTCAAGTTATTTTTGTTATTATCTATTATCTAATTTTGATTGTATAAAGTATTTGTATCAAGAAACCAAAAAAAATGTAATCACAATTTCAATGGTCTTGTTATCAGTGCAATAGTAACATTATATCCTTCATGTCAGAAACATGGGTAGTGTTCAAAAAGCTAAATAAGGTTTCCCCCCAAATCTACCACAGATTTACATTCATAGAACAATAATTTTTCCGCAGAAAACGCAGATATCAATATCCACAAATTTGGCCAATATAGAATTACATTGGTGTATCTTATGTAGAATCTTAAAGTTGCACTTCCTTAAATTTGTTTCGTATGCAGTATTTGTAAGGCATCAACCAAGCTTTTTACAGACAATGCCAGGAAAACCAAAAATGTTTACCTCGAGGCGTAAATTGTCTAATGTTGTTACAATAAGATTTCTGAAGAAAGCCCACGCCTTCCAGGCTGAGTTCTGGATAAGTTCTGTGATCATCACCAAAGTTAAGGTGAGTTTTCATTAGTGTAGTTAGACCACTGGGAATGGCACTGAAAACTCTGAAAAATATTGGAAACTCATTCAATGTTATAAATTGTTCATATGAAAGAATATTACCCCTGTAGTCAAACACATCAAGAACAGAGTTAACATTCCTTTCAGGCCAGCTGGGGTAGAACAATGATTTATTCCTTACAGTTATGTCTGAATTATTACACAAAAGAGTCTTATGTAGGGAAAGGTTTGGAGGAAACATATTTTCCTGGACATTAAAGCTTGTTGGTGAAACCTAGCCAATGTAGCAGGTAATTGTCCAAGAAGATCATGACATTTCAGTAAAAGACCTCCCAACTAATTCAACACATTGGTCTTGTTGATCAATGTACAGGTAGAGGGATTTACAAATGAAGACAATGAGGGGTACAGGAAGCGAAACAGTCGCTCTGCCTTGGACAGAAGCACTCTCACAAGTATAGATAGATCCTTTTGTAGCAATTATGAAATATATTCTTGGTTTTCTTAATTTTAAGAGACAAATTCATATGTTTGTCTGACTAAGTGATTTTTAGACATATTTATACCTAAATATTTAACACAGTCCTTTACAGGAATATTTTCCATTTCTTTATCATCAGTCATATTAACATAAGATTTCACATTTAGAAACATGAAGTTTTAATCCAGATGCAATAGAAAAATCAAAAATGGATAAGCCATGCCAATTTGCAATATTCAGAATATCTGGAGATAGAAGTTCAACTACCAAAATGGGAAAAAAAGGTGAAATTTGGCATCCCTGTTGTACACTTCTGATGATATGGAATTATTAAAGGGTTTAGTATCACATAACTATTTATAACTTTGTAAAACATGCCAATTCTGTTGATTAAAATGTTCAACGAAATTCCCAAAATAAAATAATAGCATCTGAGTCAATTGCATCTGAATGATCCATAAGGTCCAAGACTAAACAAATGTTGGAAGTTGTGACGGCCCTTCATAAAGCCTGTTTGAGTCTCATTTATATTGTAATCTATTCCTTTATTTAATATTTTGGCATAAACCAGAGCAATCAATATTTAATAAAGTGATTGGTCTCCAATTGTCAATAAGAGAAGGGTCTTTATCAGGCTTCAGAATTAGTGAAATAAGTCCCTGTTTCATAGTGGAAACTATTTCACCATTTCAATGCAATCTTGAAACACATTTTTAAAAATGGGGTCTTCTATAACTCGCAAAACTGCCTATAGAATTCAACTGAGGCCATCAGGGTAGGTGATTTCCCTTTTTCATTGAATTCAAAGCCTCTCTAATTTCCTCAATTGACACAGGTGATTCGCAAACTGAGTTGAAAATCATCCTCAATCACAGTGACATAATTCTGAATGTGGCGAATGTAGCTTTCGCAACCATTTTCCTAAAAATTGTGATTTTCATAAAAGGAATTGACAAATGTTGATATTGTAATGGGATCTTTGCACAATAAATCATTCATTTTCATTTTGCCATTGTAGATTTTCTTTTGTAGTTATCTTTCCAAGTGCAAAAAAAATAAATGGTGTTTCTTTTCCCCTCTTCAATCCCTTTCACTCTTTATCTGACAAAGGCACCCTGTCAACCACCAGTCTTTCCTGGCTGCAGAAATGTGTGGACGCAGTGTTCTACTTCGATGAGGTTTAACAGCGGTTGGCATCCAATAAATGTTGCATTACTGCCACATACTAGACTAGAATATACTGTACCTCGTTTATACTTGGCTAAGTAGAAATAAATCAACCAACACCCTACTATCTAACCCTACACTCACTAAAAACCCACCACCCTACTCAACTATTTAAATATATCTAGTCCTACCTCAGGCCAACACCACCACTCAACACACCTTGTAACTCTTCTGACATCAAATCTCACACACCCAAATACCTCTCTGCAGCTGCCACAACAACTTCAATTTTCTACAACTTACGTTGCATCCTGCAGTACGGTTGATAACCTTTGCTATAAATCTGTTCTTAATGAAGCATATATAACTATCCCTCTGGCCTATCCCTCTGTACTGGTACAGATTTTCTCTCCAATTTCGTGGTATCCAATTGGTAGTTACAGTCTTGTCTCATTGCTGCAACAGAAGCCAGCCGCACCAATGTGTCGGAGGAAACACAGTACACCTGGCGACCGTGGCAGCATGCACTGCGCCCGGCCCACTACAGGAGTTGCTAGTGCGTGATGGGACAAGGACATCCCTGCCGGCCAAAACCTCCCCTAACCCAGACGACGTTGGGCAAATTGTGCACCGCACCATGAGTCTCCCGGTCACGGCTGGCTGCGACAGAGCCTGGATTCAAACCCAAAATCTCTAGGTCCACAGCTAGCACTGTGATGCAGTGTCTTAGACCACTGTGCCTCTTCGGAGGCTTTACCCATCTTCTCTACTTTCGTCACTGCCCCAGCAATTCAAAACGACTTTATTGGCATGGCAAACATCTGTTTACATTGCTAAAGCAAGTGAAATCGACATAAACGAAATGAACAGTAAACATTACTCTCACAAAAGTTCCAAAGGAATAGAGACATTTCAAATGTCATATTATGGGTATCTAGTGTTGTAATGATGTGCAAATTGTTAAGGGAAAATAAATAAATGCAAATATGGGTTGTATTTACAATGCTGCTACAGCATACGACAACTTCTGCACGACTATAACCCTGAAAAACTCAACCTGCCTCTCACACACTGGACATTTCGGAAATTCTTTGAGCCAGGCCCAGCCAATCAGATTTTTACATTTTTAAAATACTCCTCAGCACGATCCCGCAGGTGAAGAAGCCTGATGTGGAGGTTCTGGGCCGGATGTGGAGATCACGTGGTCTGCGGTTGTGAGGCCAGTTGGACATACTGCCAAATTCTGTCAAATTACATTGGAGGCAGCTTATGGTAGAGAAATGAACATTAAATGGCAACAGTTCTGGTGGCCATTCCTGCAGTCAGCATGCCAATTGCACACTCCCTCAAAACTTGAGACATCTGTGGCATTGTCTTGTGTGACAACACTGCACATTTTAGAGTGGCCTTTTATTGTCCCCAGCCCAAGGTGCAATTGAGTAAACAAATTTGTGCACGAAATTTGAGAAAAATAAGATTTTAGTGGAGAGAGAGAGAAACTTGATGCTCTAACTATCACACTCTAACTATCACTGAATTCCTACAAGTCTGTACGTAGTCACTAAATGTAATTCCAACCAATTGCCTGTGCATTGCTTAGGATAGTTCGTCTTTTTTCAACAAATAACTATATTTCATACCTATTAGAATTGATGCAGTGTTACGCTGTGTAGTGTCCCACAGGCAGTCAGGCTCCTGTTTTTTCTGTGTTGTAGGTATCTGTCAGAGCTGTGCTGTGTGGACGGGGCTTTTGGTGTGGGCCAGGCTACCTTCCCTGTGTCCGGCAGGCGGGGTTCGGGTTGCGCCCCTTTTCGAGCTGAATGACATACGGTTAAGAATGGGTCCATATGTCTTGCAAGTTACTGTCACATTCGTTGAAATGAGTAGACCAAGGCGCAGCATGCGTAGAGTGGGTTTTCGCTGGAGGCACCGGACCGTGGATCGTCGCCGGAGGCTCCAGACAGTGGATCGTCGCCGGAGGATCCAGACAGTGGCTCGTCACCGGAGGAACCGCACCATAGACCGTCGCAGGAGGCTCTGGACTGAGAACCCCTGCTGAAGGCTCTGGAGGCTCTGGATTGCCGACCATTGCATGGAGGCTCTGGACCGCTGACTGTCGCTGGAGGCTCCGGACCGCCGACCGTTGCTGGAGGCTCTGGACTGCTGACTGTCGCTGGAGGCTCCGGACTGCCGACCGTTGCTGGAGGCTCCGGACCGCAGACCGTCTCAGGAGGTTCCTGGCCGCAGACCGTCTCAGGAGGTTCCGGACCGTAGACCGTCTCAGGAGGTTCCGGACCGTAGACCGTCGTTGGAGGTTCCGGACTGTTGACCGTCGTTGAAGGTTCCGGACTGAGCACCGTCGTTGGAGGTTCCGGACTGTGGACCATCGTTGGAGGCTCTGGACTGGAAACTGTCGCCGGAAGCTCTGGACTGGGAACTGTCGCCCAAAGCTCTGGACTGGGAACTGTCGCCGGAAGCTCTGGACTGGGAACTGTCGCCGGAAGCTCTGGACTGTGGAGGCGCACTGGATGCCTGATGCGTGGTGCCGGCACTGGTGGTACTGGGCTGGTGACGTGCACCTCAGGGCGAGTGCGGGGAGGAGGCACAGGACGTACTGGACTGTGGAGGCGCACTGGAGGCCTGATGCGTGGGACCGGTACAGGTGGCACCGGGCTGATGAAACGCACATCAGGGCAAGTGTGGGAAGCTGGCGCAGGACGCACTGGGCTGTGAAGGCGCACTGGCGACACAGTGCGTATAATCGACGCAGGATATCCTAGACCGAGGAGACGTACTGGAGACCAGCAGCGCTGAGCTGGCACAATCCGTCCTGGCTGAATGCCCACTCTAGCACGGCAACTGCGGAAAGCTGATACAGAGCGCACCGGGCACGGAGACACCGTGCGCACGGTAAGCACGAGGAGTTGGCTAAGGTCTGAACCCTGACTGCGCCAATCTCCCTGTGTACCCCCCAATTTTTGGGGGGCTGCCTCTCATGCTTACTTCGTTGAGCTATCTCTTCGTATTGTCGCCGTTCCGCTTTCGCTGCCTCTAATCTCATCCTTCGGACGGCGATACTCCTCGGCCTGTGTCCAGGGTCCTTTAGCAACCAGGATCTCCTCCCAAGTCAACTCCTCCTGTACACACTGCTTGGGGGGATCTTCTGTCACGTTCGTTGAAATGAGTAGTCCAAGGCGCAGCATGCGTAGAGTTCCACATAATTTTAATAAACCGAAACTCACTGAACAAAACAACAAACAACCAAGCTACTGTTGGGCACTCAGGCAACTATATGTAGACAAGATCCCACGAATAACAATGGGGAAATGGCTACCTAAATATGATCCCCAATCAGAGACAACGATAAACAGCTGCCTCTGATTGGGAACCATATCAGGCCACCATAGACATACAGTACATTTCACCTAGATGACCGACCCAAGTCAATTCACGCCCCAACCAACACAGAGAATAAACAGCTTACTATGGTCAGGGCGTGACAGTTACATTACACCCCTCCTATTCACCACCCTTCTTTCTCTCACTCACTCTGTCTGTCTATCTGTGTCTGTCTCTCAGACATTAGGAGTGAATTAACTCCTAACACAGCCAATATCTTCTGTTCTTCAGGGTGTGAAGCTGCTCTCCTACCTGTACAACTAGGCCCAGAGCAACTGCAGCAATGCAAACTACACCATGCTGCTGTCCCTGCTCAAGAGCAGCTGTGAGCCCTACACATGGTCAGTCACCCCAGTCTGACACACACACAACATGGCTTGATATGTCCCACACATCCCACATGGAATTCATGCTAACCTGCATGACTGCATCACCACAATGCTTTAAAGATGCTTGTAAACAACCTGTGTAGGCATGGTTATGTGCCTGATCGATCCTGTTCCCTGTGTTTGTGCTGTCTGTAGATTTGTGTCAGACTGGGTGTACAGCAACGTGGTCCGGGACATGAACAGAGAGTTCATGATCGAGGTCAACAAGGACTACCTCAGCTTCAGAGGTCAGAACATACAATTCACTGCCTAACTAGTGACTGTAGTGACCTTGGTACAGCACCCTGCGACCTGCATCAAGCAGATCAAGCCTCTTGTAGTAACGAGAGCTATTGATACAGCCTGTTAACAAATATGGATCGCGTTACCACATTCAAGGACAGTATCACCTTTAGATTTGTCTATGGTTTAGAGGATCATTAGCCGATCTGCAACACCTCAACTCCTGCAGGGACCAACCTGGGGTTCCTCACTCCTGTTTTAGAGGACACACTAATGTCAACGACTTTACTCAGAGAGAAAGAAGCGAAGCGAGAGGATTTACTCCGCTCAAAATCTGTCCGCATGAGATAAGCAGACCAAGTGGGGATTATTTGAATGGAGGTCTATGAGAGAGTGTCAAATTACGTGAGGCTTATTTGATCGAAAATAAGTTTCATAATGTTTAGACTGCTACAAATGTACTGATAAAAGTGGATACACGTGGCAACTTTGAGAAAACAACTTGATTGGGTCTGTTCACACGCATATCTGCCCTCTCATTGGCTAGAATGATCCCACCTGATCTCGCCTCCTTCCTCCCGTCTTTGAGTACATGTATTTCCATTGTTGGAGCGGTCACTTGACTATCTTGTCAATATAATGGATACTATTTGCTTTACTCCAAGTGAGTCAGTTAGCGAAGCAGTCAGTGAAACTTGCTTGGAAAAACTCTGGAAGATTTAGGATCACATCTTCATGTAAAGAAACCTGGTGAATTCACACCCCCCGGTGCCTGTATTAGGGTACACCAGATTAACCTGCTCAGTTTTTATTTCTATATTAGAGCCAGGAAAAACCCAGTTGGAAAAACTCCTGGCCCCACTGTAGTAGGGTCAGGAAAAAGTCATTGTGTAGTCATTATTCCTGTGCTTCATAGTCTCCCTCTCATCTTTCCCATCTTCTCTCTCCGCCTAGACAAGCACTTCTGGGTGCAGGGCACAACCCTAACCTCCCCTGACTTCGAGGACTGCGTGCCTGTCTTCTCTGACACATTGTCAACGACATCTACGGGAGGACCATTAACCTACTCAAGATCTACTGTCCCCAGGTCAGTAGTAATAATTCATTTTCACAGCCATACCGTCTCATATTATGTCCTAGGGTCAGTGATTACTAGGATGAAATTACACCGAGTGGCACAGCGGTCTAAGGCACTGCATCTCAGGGCTAGAGACGTCACTACAAACCCTGGTTCAATTCCAGGCTGTATCACTACCGGCCGTGATTGGGAGTCCCATAGGATGGGGCACAATTGGCCAAGTGTTGTTAGGGTTTGGCCGGGATAGGCTGTCATTGTAAATAATAAGGCTTGCCTAGTTAAAACAAATAAATCAATAATAAAGATACTGACCCATGGTTAAGGTTAGACTGTGGGAGTGCTAAGTTTATCCTAGATCTGTACCTAAGAATCTTCTACCAGATCAGCTCAGCGGTCTTATGTTGGAGCTCAGAGTCTGAGCTTCCCTCGCATCGCTGTCACCTTCTCCCTGCTGGCAGAGATGTGCCGTGTACTGAGGATGCATCCTTAGAAATGCATGAAACTCAAAACTGCCATTAATAAATAATACATAGGATTTTATAGCACTTTTCTAAAGCCAAAGATGCTTTAAAGTGTAGTGCAGTAATGTTAATTAGAAAGATGTAAGGAGAAGAGAGAGCAAGAGAGGGAAAGCAACAGTAATGGCCCATTAAACTGATGTACAGATACGCAACTTGAAACCCTGCATGATCTACAGTACAAATCCATGGCCTATCTTTCAGCTAGAACAGAGGGCAGGAGAGAACAGAACAGGGGAGAGGTAAGCCAGAGGACAGGAGAGAACAGAACAGGGGAGAGGTAAGCCAGAGGACAGGGGTGAACAGAACAGGGGAGAGGTAAGCCAGAGGACAGGGGAGAACAGAACAGGGGAGAGGTAAGCCAGAGGACAGGGGAGAACAGAACAGGGGAGAGGTAAGCCAGAGGACAGGGGAGAACAGAACAGGGGAGAGGTAAGCCAGAGGACAGGGGAGAACAGAACAGGGGAGAGGTAAGCCAGAGGACAGGGGAGAACAGAACAGGGGAGAGGTAAGCCAAGGCCAGAGAACAGGGGGAGAGGTAAGCCAGAGGACAGGGGAGAACAGAAAGGGGAGAACAGAACAGGGGAGAACAGGGGAGATGTAAGCCAGAGGACAGGGGAGAACATAACAGGGGAGAGGTAAGCCAGAGGACAGGGGTGAACAGAACAGGGGAGAGGTAAGCCAGAGGACAGGGGAGAACAGAACAGGGGAGAGGTAAGCCAGAGGACAGGGGAGAACAGAACAGGGGAGAGGTAAGCCAGAGGACAGGGGAGAACAGAACAGGGGAGAGGTAAGCCAGAGGACAGGGGAGAACAGAACAGGGGAGAGGTAAGCCAGAGGACAGGGGTGAACAGAACAGGGGAGAGGTAAGCCAGAGGACAGGGGAGAACAGAACAGGGGAGAGGTAAGCCAGAGGACAGGGGTGGACAGAACAGGGGAGAGGTAAGCCAGAGGACAGGGGAGAACAGAACAGGGGAGAGGTAAGCCAGAGGACAGGGGAGAACAGAACAGGGGAGAGGTAAGCCAGAGGACAGGGGTGAACAGAACAGGGGAGAGGTAAGCCAGAGGACAGGGGAGAACAGAACAGGGGAGAGGTAAGCCAGAGGACAGGGGAGAACAGGGGAGAGGGAAAGCCAGAGGACAGCAGATAGATCTCTGCTAATGATGGTCTGTCTTTGTTCTCTGTCTTTGCTGCTAGGTCCTGTGCAGAGAGCAGGCACGCCAGGAACTGATCAATCAGATCGGAGTCAGCCCGCCAAGACACTGGAAAGCATCTGTGGTGAGAGGGACCATACACACGGTATCATACACACCGGTACACACACATTTAGACACATGCACAGGCGCACACACACACCTTGCTACAACACTGATTATACCTTTACAACATTGCTCACAAAACTGATTACACCCCAAAAGAGTTATTGGCACACCCTCTAAGAGCTCTCTATAACCCTAAGGATTCCTCACAGAAATGAAAGAGAGAAGGCGGGCTGATATGAATGAGAAAAGGCTTTGAACAGCTTCCAGCACTGCAGGGTGGGAAATCTCATCATAACTCACATAGTTTAGGAAACTGCTCATATAATTTATTACTTCAAATATGTGCAACGAGAAGTGAATGAAGCTAGAGCCAAGTACTGCTGTGTGTGTATGTGTGTGTTAAGGGGGTAACCGGCATGCTGCGGTCTCTTGCCCACTGCAGGGTGCCTGGTGTCACAGCGTCTGGCTGATGAGGGAGCGCTATGAGGACCTGAGACTGCACCTGGAACAGGAACAAGAGGTGGGACAGACACAGGGAAGAGAGAGAGAGAGAGAGAGAGAGAGAGAGAGAGAGAGAGAGAGAGAGAGAGAGAGAGAGAGAGAGAGAGAGAGAGAGAGAGAGAGAGAGAGAGAGACTCACACACAAACACACTTACTCTTTAACTCCTTTTTGATCTTGAATCATATCATCATATCACCTGTTAGGAAAAAAACACTATTCTTTAATCTGCAGTGTTACTGTTGTTTTGCCTCAGCTGTAGTGTGTGTGTGTGTGTGTGTGTGTGTGTGTGTGTGTGTGTGTGTGTGTGTGTGTGTGTGTGTGTGTGTGTGTGTGTGTGTGTGTGTGTGTGTGTGTGTGTGTGTGTGTGTGTGTGTGTGTGTGTGTGTGTGTGTGTGTGTGTACAGTGCATACAGGAGAAATGAGCAGGAGGATGACTACAGCTTTGGCAGAAAGGATAAACTACAGGACCTGGAACAGCAGGTAGAGATCAGAGCCAGGTCTGTTCACTAGGGGGCGTCACCAAACACACGTGACACATAGAGCCATGCCTTGCCACTAGGGGGCGCCACCACACCAAACTCATGTTGTACACACGAAGACATGCCTGGCCACTAGGGGTGCGCCACCACACCCAACACACATTGTACACACAGAGCCATGCCTGGCCACTAGGGGGTGCCACCACACCCTACACACGTGTTGTACACACAGAGTCAGGCCTGGCCACTAAGGGGCGCCAACACACTAGTGATGCGTGGGTTTGTCTCCTAACCTGTAGTTATGTCTGCAGGGCTGGTTTAGGGTAATTTAATATTGTGTGGATGAAGGGCGGGTGAGGGGTGGGCATGTTGAATAAAGAGAAAACAATATCTTAAAGAATCCAAGAATGTACCATTTTTGTGCAATTTGTATCTTTGAGGTTTTTCTTAAATTATTTTAGGCTATATGTCATTAGTGCGTAAGCATAAGCTTTATGTCCTAACTGTACTCATGCCAAAAAGCCAACACACCAATTGCCAAATGCTTTTGGGAACGAGCAGAAAAATTAACGTCAATCCATGGAAGCAAAAAGGACAACATGGAAGTTTAATTCAATAAGAGAAAAGCTGTGAAAGGAGAGTTAAAAATAAAGAGAAGGGAGGGTCAGAAAAGTCATGTTTGGGAAAGATTTGGTTAAGTGGAAAAAGAGGATGATAGCAGTGCTGGCTATGTTATGTATGATGATTGTGAGGCACTTTACAAATTTGACAGTCACAAGACTGGGACCTCAAATAGGCTTATGGCACATCAAGGGAACTGTAGCCTGTTTAGTTGGGTTACATGGAAACTGAAATCTGGACACTGACTTTAGGTCTATAACCTCTCACAACTCCTTCAGAATTAAGCATTTCTTGCAGTAAAATGATACACCATATGTAGGTGTAGCCGATGTGACGTGTGCAAAGCGTCCCTGGTTCGCGCCCAGGACGGGATGAGGGGACAGAGGTAAAGTCTATACTGTTACATAGGCAACATTTTTAATTGGGAACAGGAGTGGAGAAATGTGATTTCCGTTCCTCAGCCTCTGACTGTAGCCTACAGCTCATTTTCTATATTAGCGTGTTGGGGTCGGGTGGGGACTTCAAATGTTCACTTGACCACCTATAGTGATATAACAATTGCTGGCGGCTGTGGTTGAACAAACAGCTGATCTGCCCACCACCACACCATGCACACGTTACACACACAGAGCCAGGTCTGGCTACTAGGGGGCACCACCATACACACACACACACACACACACACACACACACACACACACACACACACACACACACACACACACACACACACACACACACACACACACACACACACACACACACACACACACACACACACACACACACACACACACACATATTACACAGCCACTCACACTCATTCCTTTAGAGCAAATACTTTTTAAAAGCATAAATTGGAGCTATATTTATTTACAGTGTCCAAATGTAATAAAGCACGAATAATGGTTATAGGTTATTATGATAAAGGTCAGAGTTGCACTAATCTCATAATCATATCATCTCATATCTTGATATTTAAGACAAGCCTGATTAGGGTGAACATATAAATAACCTGAGAACCAATGCATCCTGGTCCTCAGGAAGGAGCTGTTTGCCCAGTACAGCCACCTATCAAAGGAGGTAGAAGGTTCAGTGAATGAGACTGGATGGTTCCCAGGCACAGTTCCTACAGCAAGACCAGCAGCTGACTAAGGTATGTACTCTCTCTCATACACACTGGGGAAAGGGGCTATAAGAATCCTGTTAAAGATGGTGATGATGATGAAGGTGGTGGCTGATGATGAGGATACATTACTATTAGATACAGTACTTATCTAAACCCCCAGGCTATTCTTGAGAAGCATCCTCTAGGAGGGCAGAGACCCCCTATGGAAATAATACAGCCAACACCAGCTCAGACCACTCAACCATCAGCACAGGTATGTGTGTAGAATGGCATCGCATAGAAGTGAACCCATATGCAGACTGCTTAAAACTCATAGAAGTGTAAGCTTGACTGAGTGTGTGATCTCTGCTCTCTGTCCTTCCCTCACTGTCCTCATCCCTGTATTGGACATAGCCCTGTGAGCATCAGCCAGAGGAACCAACCCAGGCCCTTCTCCACCAATCCTCGACGCCTGGCTAGACGTCACTGGACCTGGCTAGACCTCGCTGGGGACCTGCAGTACAGCCTGATGTGGCTCACCTCCACCTCCACCCCTACATCCCCCTCGGTTCCTCCGAGTCTACTCTAGGATGTGTTGTGTCAGGGAGGGAAGTACCTCCAGTCATTCTTCAGACTCCACCTTGGGAGGAGGGTGTGTAGTCTCTGGGGCTGAACCCCTTCATGCTCCTCCACCCAGGGTTGAATCTGAGGAGTGTCCAAAGTCACATCCAAGTAAAGGAATCAGGCGTGTGGTGTCAGGAATGGCAAACCTTCCTTCTCTGATACCAGGAAGTGACTATGGACACTCTTCAGATTCAGCCATGGGCAGAGGGTGCATGCTATCCGGGATTGAACCCCTTCGAGCTCCTTTTCCTGGCAGCAACTTCGGACAATCCTCCGACTCCACCCTGGGCATGGGCTGTGTGGTGTCATGTGCAAATCCTCTACCCTCCCCCATCCCTGGCAGTACCTACGGACACAGCTCAGACTCTGCCTTGAGAGTGGGCTGTGTGGTGACGGAGACTGGTAATGAATACGACCGCAGGACTCTGGAGCAGCAGCGGCTGGCTGAGGGCATCTTGTCCTGGGCAGCGGGCTTGACTCTGTCCCCTGGAGAGAGTTCAGAGAACCTCAGTACCTCCACTACCTGGCTGCTCAGTAACCGGTGGAGCAGTACAAAGACTGCTGTAGTCTCATGAGTAAGTCAAATACACCACTGGAGGCTGCTGAGCGGAGGATGGCTCACAATAATGTCTGGAATGGAGTCAATGGAATGGTATCAAACACATTGAAACCATATGTTCGATACCACTCCATCTATTCCGTTCAGACATTACCGTCCTCCCCAACTAAAGGGCCACCTGTGAAATCCATATATGCCTACATGTATAAATAATGTATAGGTTAAGCAGTCAACTCCTGATTAGTGCACTTCACACGCACTGTTGTAGTAATAGTGCAGTGCTTCTCAAACCTCTCCTCCAGGACTCCCAGGTGTTTCACTGTTTTCTTGTAGCTCTGAACTAGTTCCCCTGGTTCATGACATGAGGGCTTGATGCTTAGCTGACAAGTTGAATCAGGTGTTCTATCTCTGGAATATATCAAACACGTGGAATGGCTGTCGTTTCCTGCGGAGAGATTTGAGAAAGGCGGGTATAGTGTACACATCCATGACAGTCCCAAGTCACTGGGAGATTCTCGTTTGGGCAAAAGACAGTCCTCCGTCCTCTTTGCTCCGTGACCTGGAAACCAATAAGTGGTCGAGAAGTGTGTCAATTCGTTAATAGGCAAGTGAAAGTTCCCTCCCCTCCTCGATAGCCACCTTTCATCAAGGATCCTCATGTGTATCCTACTGCAGAAGAGTTTTTAAATCTGCCACACCCCCTTTGAATCAGCTTCTGTTTTGTCAGAGAAAAACATGCACCGTTTAAAAACAATAGGCCACGTATTGTTTTATCTATACAACTTTCTGCACAAATGACTTCATTTGTTTTGAGCACTTTACACATTTATTTTGGGATCCAGCCCTGGAAATGTAATTAGCCTAATGACGCGTGAGTGGAGAATCTCATTTCATCCACGTTCACGCTCCTCGCTGACTCTCCTCCATTAACTTTGACCTTTTCCAAAAGGAGGTGAGAGATGACGGAGGAGAGATTATGCAGGAGGTGAGAAAGATCGAATTGATAAAAGGCCATTGTATCATACGGTATCAGGAACGGACTACTCCAGCCTAAAGTTGGCCAGGAAATTAACAGTAGTCATCTATTTGATTATAAGCTATTTTATTGAAGTAACCAGAAATGTATTATACACATATATTTTGAAGTAGAATCTCACCATGTCTGTTTTTGTGAGCCGTTTCCTCTACAACATCTCTCTATTTGTGTGCTTAGCACGGACTATTTCGTACTCCTGTTTACCCCCCTCCTCTCTCCCCCAGTGTATCATTGGTCAACAAAGTGGTGGTGGAGAGGCACTTTAAAGCCCTCAGGCACTTCCTGCTGATGGGTAGTTTGCCCAGTCTCTCAGCAACCTGATCTTTGAGGATAAAAGAATGCAGCTGTCATGCCTTTTATTCATCTGTTATTTTACCAGGTCAGATGCAGCAACGACCTGGGGAATAGTTACAGGGGAGAGGAGGGGGATGAATGAGCCAATTGTAAACTGGGGATTATTAGGTGACCGTGATGGGTTGAGGGCCAGATTGGGAATTTTAGCCAGGACACCAGGGTTAACAACCTACTCTTATGATAAGTTCCATGGGATCTTTAATGACCTCAGAGAGTCAGGACACCCGTTTAACGTCCCATCCGAAAGACGGCACCCTACATAGGGCAGTGTCCCCAATCGCTGCCCTGGGGCATTGGGATGTTTTCAGACCAGAGGAAAGAGTGCCTCCTACTGGCCCTCCAACACCACTTCCAGCAGCATCTGGTCTCCCATCCAGGACCAACCCTGCTGAGCTTCAGAAGCAAGCCAGCAGTGGTATGCAGGGTGGTATGCACACCTTGGTGTGTTTATATTATGTACTTGTGTGTGTTTTGCCTGGGTGTGTATTTGCTGTGCTTTTTCTGTCAGCGTGTTCTGTGTGTGTCTGTGTTTTGTAAGTGGTGTTATCATATCTAACTGTGTGTTCTCCTCTCGTCAGATAGGTAGTCATCAGACTCCTGGTCCTGAGCAAGGCTCTCTAGTAGTCTCCATGGAGACAGTCTCCATAGCTCCTAACTTCACCTTTGCCCTGTGCTTCCTCCCTGAGACCTTCCACCCTCATACTCCCGACACTCAACTGCCTGGAGCTACGCTACAAAGGTCAGAGACCGGAGTGTATGAGAGAGCCAGTGTGTGTGTGTGCAGTAGATTGCTGTCATCAAGGCAAAGGGTGGCTACTTTGAAGAATCTCAAATATAAAATATATTTAGATTTGTTTAACAATATTTTGGTTAGTGCATGATTCCACATGTGTTATTTCATAGTTTTGATGTTATATCTATTATTCTACAATGTAAAGAAATCCCTGCAACCCTGCAACTTTTGACTGGTAGTGTATGTGTTTAGAAACTAATGATACCATGAATATGTTTATTATGTACATGTGTACAAATCTCTCTCCCTACACCAATTGCAATATGTGGTAGTAATGTATGTTTGTTGCTTCAAATATCCCCTATTAAGGATCGACATGAGTCTATCCACATTTAAAATGTAAGTACAATGTACCTCAACAACCTGTTTGACAGCTTCAATGTGCCTCATCGTGCAGTATGATGTCCCCTGTCCACAATGCTGTACACTATCAAAGGTAATGGTTACAACCTTTACAACCCCCCTACACGCTGATGCCAAACGTAACGACACTACCCAAAGCTCCAGTGCCACTCCCCTACTTTCCACCCCATTCCTCAAACCCTGTGTATAAATAATACAAAAATACTTAAGGGACTAACAAAATGTCACTTATATTTTTATTAAAGATTGAATGTTAACGTTTCCTAAAGTGTAAAGCCTTATGGGAAGTGAACACACTGTCATATACAACCAAAGGTCATTTACAAAAGAGAAATTCCAGCAAAGCAGAACAATGCACTTGCCACTTTTAGTACATTTTCCAGATGGCTTGTATATGTTTTCCCTGACAGTACATTTGACTTAGAAAGCAGAGAGAACACAAGGGAGTTGCAGCAACATGAAGGGCAGACACTAAGGAGGATTACAGGAGATGGATCCTCTCTAGGGAAGAATACTAACGTCCGTTTAAGTCAAATCTTCACTTAGTCTCTCATCGACATCAATGCATGACAAAGTAAAAAATTGATTTACATACAATTTAGAATTTGACCCTAAAATGACTCCTTCGTGGTTTAATGAGTAAACAATGCAGGAATGCAAAACCAACTCTGTCTATAGACAGCCATTTAAACAGAATGTTATAAAAGCCCTTGAGGGAAAAGGAGGGAACTGAATTACATTCTGACCACACTGCTCATGTCACACCTTAAAGTTGGTTGTCCACCGCCATATAAAGGCCAAAGAAGAAGAAGCCTGAAGGAGGAGAGATTACTAGAAACAAACTCGGTTTCCCATTTTATCTGTGGATTCATTGTCAGAGGAGAGGACCTTGTGCATTTCAGGTCAAATAACAACAATGTTTATATCCCCGGACAAATTAGCTAGCAACAACAAGCTATCTAGCTAAATTGCCATAAATGTTTAATGCTTTTCAACCTGTCCAAGTTAATACGGTTGGTTCAGAGTTTGTTTTGATATTTCAACCTGCATGCCCTGATCAAGTCTGGTGTGGGTGGTCAAAATCAACATGCGTGCAAGTGGTCTGGTCGGTATGTATGGCCTTACAAATATGACCAGCTAAGAAAAACACCTATTCAGACAAAACTCTGTAAAAGCTGTTTTAAAGTTGCCAATCATCTCGGCATGCAAGCAAACACCTTGGTCAACACTGAATGACCTCGCGGTCAACGCAAAGTCGAGCTTTGACCTATTGTCTTTATTATGCCACATTACAAAAACATCTTACATTCAGAAACCGCACATACATGACGTTTAGTATTGCAGGTTAACCAGGGCTAAGAGAATATACACGCAGGAATGCAATTCTCGATCGA
Organism: Oncorhynchus gorbuscha; assembly: GCF_021184085.1. Lineage (NCBI taxonomy): Eukaryota > Metazoa > Chordata > Actinopteri > Salmoniformes > Salmonidae > Oncorhynchus > Oncorhynchus gorbuscha. Next base: position 19,384,910 of record NC_060178.1, read on the forward strand.
AAATGCAATGCATCAGCGATTTCCCCTTTGCCATTGGTGTTTTGTTTCGATTTTCAGATTCTATGAAGCCAATAGAATTAAGGGCTTGATTCTATCAGATCTGTGCTAGCCGTCCTCCGTTGTCCTCCGCAGTTGTTTTGACTGTGTCGGAGGTGGAAATGCATTACAGCTGACATATCCACAAGCGGCTCCTTACATTACCTTATCGCGGACACTGCCATGGAATGCAACGAAGTAAACACCCAACTTTATATCTGACAAATCCCATGCAGCCGCGTTACAAGTTATCGAACATGCTATGTGGATGTCGGCCAACATGGGTTGACACGCAATCCGATTGGCCTAAAACCCTTTCCGTTTCATTACTTTAGAATGCTGCCAGACAACATCTGAAGTTAGTGCATTCTACTACAGACATCAAGCCTTTGATTAAATAGAAACCTTGGAAGTGCAATAGTGTCCTATAGGAATGATAGATGTATATTAAGTGCTGCTGAAAAGTAAGATGTCATGGCCATCCATCTCTACACAATACTTCTACTGCAGCACAGACACAATGGTACCACTAAATTCAAAGTTATGAAATGTAAGTGTCTAAATGTTGGACGTCCCGGTTTAAACTGACAGGGTGGCTGAGGATATTCATTCCACCAGTGAAAAGGAGTGAAATAATGTAAATAGTAAACCTAAACATTGTCCCTTTGTATAAGTACCTGTACGTAACTCTTGTGGTCATAAGGGATACACCATATAGACCCAGGGGTTTTTCCTGGTCAAGTGGTCAACAGTTCGTACCAGATTAGAGTCAGAGGTAGCGCTCATGAGAACACCGAAACCCCACGTGAGGAGGTGTTTGTTGGGGGAACCTCAGACCCTCCCCTGGGCCTGGCTAGGCCTCAGACTCCTCCTCATCCGGTGCGCCTCCGTTAGCCGTGTTGCCTGTCTCGTTGTCCAGCAGGAGGAACTTGCCCTCGTTGGTCAGAGGCATGTTCTTCATCAGCTGGACTAGAGCCTCTGGGTCCTTCACACACACACACACACGCACACGCACACACACACACACACACACACACACACACACACACACACACACACACACACACACACACACACACACACACACACACACACACACACACACACACACACACACACACTGGGTTAGATTGAGAATGAATAAATTGAGATTGATTTAAAAACATACCTTCTTTGCCTCCATAATATCCTTCCCCAAGCTTATTGTGTAACATATCTGTGAATGAAGATATGACACAAATTACATTGTGAAACAGATGAACCCATGACAAGTAAAAGACAAGTGAATTCACTGACTGAAGGCTCTGTGCCATAGTGAGTCCAGCACATTAATGTGTTTAAGATGTCTTACCTTCTCCCCCTCTGTGTTGCTCTCAAAGACAAACGCACTAAAGGAGGGCTCTCCCTCCTCGTCGTCCTCGCTCCAGTCTCGCCCCTCCACCACAAAGCCCATCAGCCTGCCATTCTCCTGGTGGGCCACAAACTGGGTCACCTCCTGTAGCTGGAACTGTGAGGGAGGAAGAGGAGAGAGAGAGCAGGACCAATAGTGATTCATTCATACTGAAACCTTAGTGCTATCATCAGGAGTGAAGCACTAGTGAACAGACAACATTACACTGATAACTACAGTATACTGCTGCGTTTACACAGGCAGCCCAATTCTGATATTTTTTTCCACTAATTGTTCTTTTGACCAATCACATCATATATTTTTCAGAGGTGATCTTATTGATCAAAAGGCCAGTTAGTGGAAAAAAAGATCAGAATTGGACTGCCTGTGTAAACGCACCCTACTAAGGTTACATTTTTCAGGCCCTTACACCGATTCTTGTGACTTGTGTCTGGGGGTCAATCAACCTGTGGTAAAGATAACAGGAAAGAGAGCACAATGAATCAACACAGCTGGCAGAAGCACAGTGGCAAGGTTCAAATCTGTAAGCACTTTCATAGGTCTGCTGACCGGTCTGCTGCTTGACCGGTTACTGTACCTGAGACAGCTGCTCGTGACCATGAGATGGGACTCTGTGGTTCTGAAGATGTTGTGGATGGCTCGAGCCGCCAGCACCTGTCTCATGGCCTCATAGATCACTTCCTGGGTTTGTCCCGAACGCACCGCCATGGAGCCCAGGAACCGCACTGCAAACACCTGCTGCAGCAGGGAGTCTACACACACACACACACGCAGACAGGCACACACATCAGGAGACAGAGAGGATCAGGGGATATGTAGTCCATAAAGAGTACAGTACCAATGAAAACTGGAATGGAGACACTCCTACCGTCGCTTTCAGGGGAGCAGTCATCGTCTGTTTCTCCGAAAGGGTTTGTACGCCTGTCAGCGAAGAAACACACACAATTAAACCCAGTTGAGCTATTATTGTACAAATCAGTGTACAAGTCAGCGTACAGGAACTGGTTCTGACACGCCAGCCCGATCTTACCTCCCTCCAGCCCTGTTCTGGTCCTGGAACTCCGAGGCAGGCAACATGATGTCAAACTGGATGGGTGTCCCGGGAACTATCAGGTCCTCTGGCTCAGGAGCACTAGAGGTCTTCTGGGACGCACCGCTAGAGGACTGCATCCCACCTGGCTTAGCCCTGCAGAAAGAGGGAGGGAAATTAAGAGAGAGGAAGAGTGAGTGTGAGTGTACTATCAGAATTCCTGAAATAACACATGCATATATTCTTTATTTTCCTCTTGGGGAAATCCAGGAAAAGCAAGGTGTTTCCTCTGCATGATTGAGGCTAACCTGTCTGGGTTGGGCGAGCCCTCCCCTCTCTTCTCAAAGCTGGTGATGGGAGTGACCGCCTGAATGGCTGTCTGGTTCAGTCTGATGGCCACTGCCTAAAGAGGGGAACAGGGTGCAGTTTCTGTCATTACACTATAATAATGATGAAAGTCCTAAATGTATGCTCTGTGACTAACACATGGTGCCACAAGAGGGCATAGTTTGGTTAATTATACTGGGAACATTATTTAGTTTGAGGCAGGTATAGAAGTAGTCTGGGATCAAACCAACCTTCTTTACTGTCATCAATAGATTATTATAAGACCTACATAATACATAACAGGCTATGTACACCATATAGGCCTATGAAAAGTATCAATTGGAAGCAGTACTTGACCTTACACTAACCCATCAGTTGTTTGCATCTTGCCAGAGTTGCTTCCTGGTTTGTTTGGAATAAACAAATTACCCACGGGCACTAGGGAGCCATGAGGTCAGAGACGAAGTAACAGAACATACGATGCATTTGTTTATGTGTACAAATGAAGGAAAAGCATACTTCTGAACATGCAGAACCCGCTGGTGCACACACACATATGCACCCACAAGCATGCATACACACACAGTATAGATAGAGCCTCTTAGTCTTGTTATGTGCATAGAGAATGGGTTTAAGTTCAACTGGGTGGAAACAGCAGCCTCTGATAATCAGATGTAGGATCATCCAGATGTAGGATCTTCATTTGACCCAGTTTGCTACAACAGGAAAATAATCCTGACGCAACAGGAGATGTGGATTATAGTTCACGTATATTTTTGTACTGGTTGGTACAGTTTTCTTTAGGGCAAATCAAGTCTGAAATTTCAAAGTGAAAATTGCAAACCTTTTAAAAACTGAAATACATTACAATTTGGCATGTCCTGCAATGCAGTAAAATACAAAGTAACAAACGCGTGATCAAATTAAGATCTTTCATCTGTAAAACACCATATCCCAGTTTAGAGATATCCTATGGGAGCACAATCATCTCTAAAACAATCAGTAAATCTGCTAAAAACTAGACCAGACCAGAGCATAATCATCCCCCTGCAAAGTCTCTAGGGCTATACTGGACTCTGGAAACATCCTGTCCTGTATCAGTCAATCACAGTGCCCTGCTGCTACACATATGGAATGGACTTGGTGTAAATAAAAATAAATAAAAAACATGTCTGTCTTTGCCTTATCACACACACAACAAAATATTGATTTATTCATTGTGACTTCTTTCAAGTGCTATGAAATACTACTGATGTACTACTTACAGTGCCTTGCGAAAGTATTCGGCCCCCTTGAACTTTGCGACCTTTTGCCACATTTCAGGCTTCAAACATAAAGATATAAAACTGTATTTTTTTGTGAAGAATCAACAACAAGTGGGACACAATCATGAAGTGGAACGACATTTATTGGATATTTTAAACTTTTTGAACAAATCAAAAACTGAAAAATTGGGCGTGCAAAATTATTCAGTCCCTTTACTTTCAGTGCAACAAACTCTCCCCAGAAGTTCAGTGAGGATCTCTGAATGATCCAATGTTGACCTAAATGACTAATGATGATAAATACAATCCACCTGTGTGTAATCAAGTCTCCGTATAAATGCACCTGCATTGTGATAGTCTCAGAGGTCTGTTAAAAGGGCAGAGAGCATCATGAAGAACAAGGAACACACCAGGCAGGTCCGAGATACTGTTATGAAGAAGTTTAAAGCCGAATTTGGATACAAAAAGATTTCCCAAGCTTTAAACATCCCAAGGAGCACTGTGCAAGCGATAATATTGAAATGGAAGGAGTATCAGACCACTGCAAATCTACCAAGACCTGGCCGTCCCTCTAAACTTTCAGCTCTTACAAGGAGAAGACTGATCAGAGATGCAGCCAAGAGGCCCATGATCACTCTGGATGAACTGCAGAGATCTACAGCTGAGGTGGGAGACTCTGTCCATAGGACAACAATCAGTCGTATATTGCACAAATCTGGCCTTAATGGAAGAGTGGCAAGAAGAAAGACATTTCTTAAAGATATCCATCAAAAGTGTTGTTTAAAGTTTGCCACAAGCCACCTGGGAGACACACCAAACATGTGGAAGAAGGTGCTCTGGTCAGATGAAACCAAAATGGAACTTTTTGGCAACAATGTAAAACGTTATGTTTGGCGTAAAAGCAACACAGCTCATCACCCTGAACACACCATCCCCACTGTCAAACATGGTGGTGGCAGCACCATGGTTTGGGCCTGCTTTTCTTCAGCAGGGACAGGGAAGATGGTTAAAATTGATGGGAAGATGGATGGAGCCAAATACAGGACCATTCTGGAAGAAAACCTGATGGAGTCTGCAAAAGACCTGAGACTGGGACGGAGATTTGTCTTCCAACAAGACAATGATCCAAAACATAAAGCAAAATCTACAATGGAATGGTTCAAAAATAAACATATCCAGGTGTTAGAATGGCCAAGTCAAAGTCCAGACCTGAATCCAATCGAGAATCTGTGGAAAGAACTGAAAACTGCTGTTCACAAATGCTCTCCATCCAACCTCACTGAGCTCGAGCTGTTTTGCAAGGAGGAATGGGAAAAAATGTCAGTCTCTCGATGTGCAAAACTGATAGAGACATACCCCAAGCGACTTACAGCTGTAATCGCAGCAAAAGGTGGCGCTACAAAGTATTAACTTAAGGGGGCTGAAAAATTTTGCACGCCCAATTTTTCAGTTTTTGATTTGTTAAAAAGGTTTGAAATATCCAATAAATGTTGTTCCACTTCATGATTGTGTCCCACTTGTTGTTGATTCTTCACAAAAAAATACAGTTTTATATCTTTATGTTTGAAGCCTGAAATGTGGCAAAAGGTCGCAAAGTTCAAGGGGGCCGAATACTTTCGCAAGGCACTGTATCTCACTGTATTGATTAGAGAGAGTATATATACTGTACCTCAGGGTTGTCAGTCAGGTAGATCTGTCGGGAGATATTGTTCAAAGTGCAAATCCACTGGAGATGAGAAACGGAGGAAAGTATTAGACTCACAGCCATTGCTCAACAAACATCAGCGATTTCAAATAGCTCCTCTAATGCAGGTTGCGACAGGCAGACAAGAAGAACTTTCATGGATGAAAACGTAACAATGTCTTTGAACACATGGATGAAAGAAACCTATGAAACAAACAGGTACAAAAGATTTGACTGGTATGATACATACTTCTTCATATTCCCTTTTGCTCTCTGCTTGTAAAATCATTGACCTGCAAAATCCCAATAACAAAATTAAAACACAACACTGTTTGTAGGCTCATAAGAAGTCTTCCTCACAAATCTGTGCGTGACCAGTGAGGGTCTTGGTGAGGAGGAAGTGTGAATACTTAGCGTACATACGTTTTACCATTGGGGGAGGTGATCTGAAAACAGTAGCGTCTGTCCTCGCACTCTACGGCCATGACAGAGCTGTTATCCAGGTCTAGCACCATGCCCCCTGCCACTGCCCCTCTCGGCTGGCACATGAGGTTCCCTCCTTGGGTAAAGAAATAAAGCCGGTCCCAGGCTGTGGTGACTAGGCCCGTCTTACTGTTGTGGAGCAGAAAAGGGTTGTGTTCATTACGGCACACCATAAAAAATAAATAAATAGGTCAAACTTCTGCAACGTAAAACGAAAACAATAATTCAGGTAGTCCTTTCCCCCCATTTGCTTCCATTTCGTTCCTAGTGAACGCCAGTTCACAGTGTTGGAGCAGCTGCCGTCTCCATGACTCAGCTATTAGAACTAAACATCTCAATCGGAAATCTAAAAGCAATCAGAAAGTGCTGACAGCTCAAATCGCAAAACTTTTTGTAGGACTCAGATCTGGCCATAAAAAAAAACAGAGAACTAATTATCTTTTGGCATAGCTGCGCTTGACAAGCATTTGAGACAGATGTGTCATTAAATAAAATGTCATTCTGCAGAACCTTTTATTTTGTGCTGCAGACATTTGTCAAAGACTGTATTTGACAGCTCTGACACTTTACTAAATCACAACGTCAGTTCTGCAATTCTACCTCAAGCCAAGTTTTTCTTCTTATATTTAGCTATAATCGTAGCTGACAGCCCACCTTGCCAGAGCTGACAAACAAATTGTATTCACTGAAGCACAAAGAGTGTCACTTTGAGACAACTTGTAATTGTAGTTTGACACATTCATTAATGTTTCCTTTGATACGGAATTAAAAACAAGACCTGCAGACAACAGTGACACAATTGTTCACAACATTTTCAGCTATAGCCTGAAAACGGTAAACAAGGAGAAGACACTGAACACTGACACACCAAGTTGAAAAAAAGGAGCCTTGAATGAAGGACTGAGTGAAATGAAATCACCCTTGAATGCAAGATATTGGAAGACTGAATTGAACTTAATCAAACAGAGCCTTACTTCCTGATGTTGAGGTAGCCTGCCTTCTGTATGAGAGTGCGGTTGACAGGGGCGGGGTCGCGGTCAGGCATGTAGACCGTGTCCTCCATGGAGAGCAGCTCTCTCTGGGTCATACGCATGGCCTCAGCCTCTGAGTCCAACTGAGCCTGGATATTTTGTGTCATGCTGGACACTGACCCCAGGAAGCTGTCCATTTTCTTTGAAACTAGATCTATGCCTTTCTTATAGAAGTTGATCTGAGAGGGACACAAAGAGAGAAGACATTCATTGCTTCTCCAGTTCTGACTTGCTGTAGGACCACAGCAGTGCGTGGTATCCTGGTTTATTGCGGTAGGAGTAAAGAGTGTGTTGATATTGGGTTAACGACTTTCAATGTGGATTTGGGTGTGTGTTGGTACCTGGGCCTGTGTGTAACCAAGCATGGGCTCCAGCATGGCCACTCTCTTGCGGTACTGCAGGGCGTTGAGGGCACAATAGTACTGCATGGATGCCTGGTGCTGCTTCCTCCTGGAGTAGGCCACCTCCCCCACCAATTCAGCTTTCACCTGCACCATAACACAGCAGTTAATCACACACACACACGTCATTTAGCAGACGCTCTTATCCGGTGCGACTTACAGGAGCGATTAGGGTTAAGTGCCTTGCTTAAGGGTACAGACAGATTGTGACCTTTCGGTTTCTGGCCCAACACTCTTAACCTCTAGGCTACCTGTCCACCCACATATACCCAGTTAATCAGAGGGAGCTAAGTAGAGCAACATGACCTCTCAACTAACATATGTCATGACCTCTCAACTAACATATGTCATGACCTCTCAACTATTATGAGGCAATGTTATCTATTGTACCAGTTTAACAGGTACTACCAGTGCGTTGTTGTACTGTTAAGAGGTTTGGCTAGTACACGTCTCATACAGTCCCCATCACTACCTTCTCATTCTCCTTCTTCTTGGGCAGTCTGCTGTACTTGACCATGGCAGCCTCATGCTCTGTAAGGGGGAAGGAGTGGATATGAGCTAAGACGATCAGCTACTGTGTTATACCAACTCCAAAACCATATTTGAGAAGAATTTGAGAAGCCCATACATACCATCAGAGGCGATACCAAATATTTCTCTCAATGTGCTTATCTCTGAGAAGTCAAATACAGATTCAGTGTCAAAAACCATGACAAATCACAAAACCAGAATCAATCACATACAGACTATATTCAAAATGAGTGAAAGCAACTGGCTGATGAGCAAGTGTTTGTGTATACCTGTAAGATCCTTCTCTCTGAACTGGATCATGGGAAAGATCATCCTGTCAGCCATCTGAGTGGCCAGCTCTGAGTGTAGTGTATTCAGCTGGTGAGGAGAGAGAACTAAATTACCCAGAGGCACCCTGAAAACAGCAGGGGTTGATTGATTGTGGTTCAAAAGGAAGTTGAAAAACAGTTCATTCAAATTATTGCTCATCACACAGCCAAAACCCCAATTGTGTAATTGAGAACCAGTCAAAACACATTTTCTTGGTCTGAAGAGGAATTTCATCCTGTAATTTCTTACCAATATAAAGCATATACCCTATCCTCGACTTGGGCTGGTTCATTTCACTATCAAGTCATATTCAAAAAAGCCAAATTCAGATAAGTGCTAAACCATCTACCAAGTAAACACACAGTGGTGTACAACACCTGCAGTAGTGTGAACCTACGGTCAGAGCAGGGTTAGGTGTAATCTGCAGGAAGATGGATGCATTCTTTAGGCCTGTGTAGTTAGGCCAGAAGGGCAAACAATGACTGCTCTAATGCCTCCCCAGCACAGGCTAGCCAGCCAGGCCCACAGACCCCCTATGACTCAATCCATCTGTCTAAAGAAACAGTTTTTTACATTTCAGCAGACACTCTTATCCAGAGCGATTTACAGGAGCAATTAGGGTTAAGTGACTTGTGCAAGGGCACACTGGCAGTTTCTTTACACATAGTCGGCTCAGGGATTCGACTTTTCAGTTACTGGCCCAACGCTCTTAACCACTAGACTACACCGCCACCTCCAGGAAAGCCAGAGCAATTCTCTACCTGGCTGTACCTCTACTGGTCTCTCTACCTCATCCTGGAGGCCATAGCCTCTACAGAGAGCTGCTCTAATGTTGAAACGTGTCAGTTGTAATGACAAGGGAAAGACTATGATTCAACTTCCAATGCATACAATTGTGACAGGGTGTTTGGGGAATATTCTTACCACCTCCATATATTCCATGACTGTTGCACACATCCACACACTGTCGTTGACACTCACTCTTCTCAGACCAGAAACTCCTATATGCACACAAACACTCCCTGTGTAAACAGCATGCTCACAAACACGCACAGATGCACTAGCCTCACCTCCCCCACAGTTGTTGCAAATTGCTGCAGTGTGCTGATCACCTCCTCGTCACCTTTACCAAGGGCAAAATTCTGAAGAAAACAATACGTGACTTAAAAATGTCATAAAACACTGAATTTAGCACATTCCAAATAAACATTGAGGCTATTATGTTAGAAATACTAAATTCCCATCAAACTGCTGGCATGCTGCTCTCTCCTGTAAAGGGACAATATGCTAACAAACCCAATGGTAGAAGTCTAATTTAGTTGTTAGATCCCCATTAGCTGTTGCTATTTCAGCAGCAGCTCTACCTGGGGTCCACACAAAATGTTAAAAAATGACATAATACAGAACATTAATAGACAAGAACTCAAAGGACAGAACTACATACAGTTAAAGAATTTCTGAAATAATGCTAGTTAACAGATATATCGCAATACACTGCAGTTATGTACATGATCGTTGTCCAATATTCTCAATGAGACATACTTGCTTCTCATACTCCAGTAGCTGTCTGGACAGCTGTTCTGTAGCCAATCCCATCTCACTCTGGAGAACACAGGAAGTGATGTCATTAGCAGTTTATCCTCTGGATGAACCGTCTTACACGAAACCAACTCTCAGAAACTGCACACATGCACACTAAGCTATTGTATCCTCACATAAAGAATCAATGACTTCAAATTGGATTGGACTAGGCTTGGGCGGTATACCATATAAACCGTATGCTGGGGTACATGGAAATAGCCATGGGATGGCTTTTCCAATACCGTCAATACCGTAGAAACCATTTATTTGAGGTTTTTCAAAAATTTGTCATATTTGTAGGTATTTTTTCAAGTAAATACCTGCAGTCAACTTGTGCAATGTGTTAGATGAAGCTTACTTTCTTCCTCAGCACAGTTGAGCCAGTCACACTTTGTTTGTAAGTAGCACAACAGGAGAAAGTGGGAGCGGGTGAGTTCAGCTGTGTATTGATTGACAGCGGTCACGTTTTATTGGTAGTCTGTGTTTTTTTTTCTTCAATAGAGTGATCAGGGATGTGCAAATATAGTTTTCCTTCAAAGAAAATACATTAGTTCAACAGATTCGACAGACAAATATTTTTCATCAGATGACAACGCTATTTGGCTGGCAGCCACACAAGTAAATGCGCTTCCAATGAAAAAGCAAGGTATTTTTTGCAAAAACAATGCATGGCCATCATATTTCTAATGTTTAGGCCCATCATAGAAATAATGAAGTCAGCTACATTTCGTAATGTTTTGCCTAATGCTAATCTTGCATTTTAACTGAGAAAAAATAGGCTGGCTACACCAAGAAAAGTACTGTAGAAAAGAAGCTACACATCAGTTGGGAGCGCTGACTGTTGGTAATAATGCCTGTTCGTGAATTCTCATACGAGTTAAGAAGTGCAACTGAAGCACAAAATTAGTCTGATGCCAAGCAGAAATTACAATAAGAAGCATTTTAGATAAGAGATTACAAAATGCAGGAAGATATTTCTTATCCGTTGTATTATTGTTTTCTGCTTGAAAAACTCAGAATTATGCATTAACATGGCTGCTAGTTTACATTTACATTTTACATTTAAGTCATTTAGCAGACGCTCTTATCCAGAGCGACTTACAAATTAACTTGCTATCTAAGTAAGTGGCTGAAATAATAAGGTGACGGGCATCATATGGTGTTTGAGAAGTCAAAGCCCTTTGGATGAGTTCTGTACAGCTGCCACTGCTATCTTGAATCTTGAATTCCTTGTTTTTTTTCTGCTCTCACCTGTCTTCTCCTCCCCCATCTTCTCTGAGCAGAGCAGGCAGGCCCGTTGCCCTAGCGACTCCAGACTCCACACAGACACAGTGTGAACACACGCTGCTCCAGAGCTAGTACTGAATGAGTCAAAACTTTGTTCATTTGCACAATGTCTCTCGTTCACATTCACTTGAAAATGTACAAACTCACCAAAAATGACATTCGGTAGCTCCTACCAATATATGTATAGCTTTATGAGCTGGATTGCCCACCTTCGCAATTTGATTAATTTCATTTGGGATCATTAGCATATATTAGTGAGCAGCCTCCATGGAAATGATCTATTACTTGTGCTAATTTTGTTATCATCCTGGTAATAAACGCCCAACGCACTATTTTGGCTCCCCCTTGTGTACTAAGCCTGTAATACTGTAAATTCCAGGGTGAGAGAAGGATGGGTATGACAATATGAAAATGTGGATACCGCCCAACCCTAGATTACATGTGTGTGCATGCGTGTGTGTTACCTGGGCTCCATACACCCTCTGCATGGACTGAAGCAGCTGGTTGGTGTAGTCTGTGAGAGTCCCTGCATCTTCCTCAAACACACTGAGCAAGGAGCGAGTCTGTAGAGAAGAGAAGGACACACAGAAACCTATGACAAATGGCAGACAGACAGGCAGGCAATGGAATAAACAGACAGGCAGGCAGAAGGGAAGCAGCCAGCCAGGGAGGCAGCCAGCCAGACAGCCAGCCAGACACTAGCCAGACACTAGACAGATTGAAAAATGCTGACATAGAACAAATGAGGGATAAGCTTGTAAGACCTTCAGCCTGTAATTGTCTGGATACTGGCGCAGTGTGGTAAGCTGGTATGGGTGTGGCAAAGAGGCACACACCTTTATTTAATGATTTATACTGCTGAAGTCTGACGTTTACGTACACTTAGGTTGGAGTCATTAAAACTTGTTTTTCAACCACTCCACAAACATCTTGCTAACAAACTATAGTTTTGGCAAGTCCGTTAGGACATCTCCCTTGTGAATAACACAAGTCATTTTTCCATCAATTGTTACAGACAGATTATTTCACTTATAATTCACTGTATCACAATTCTAGTGGGTCCGAAGTTTCCATACACTAAGTTGACTGTGCCTTTAAACAGCTTGGAAAAATCCAGAAAATAATGTCATGGCTTTAGAAGCTTCTGATAGACTAATTGACATCATTTGAGTCAATTGGAGGTGTACATGTGGATGTATTTCAAGGCCTACCTTCAAACTCAGTGCCTCATGGGAAAATCTAAAGAAATCAGTCAAGATCTCAGAATAAAATGAGAGACCTCCACAAGTCTGGTTTATCCTTGGGAGCAATTTCCAAACGCCTGAAGGTACCACGTTCATCTATACAAACAATAGTACGCAAGTCTAAACACCATGGAACCACGCAGCCATCATCCCGCTCAGGAAGGAGATGAGTTCGGTCTCCTTCTCTAGAGAAGAACGTACATTGGTGCGAAAAGTGCAAATCATGCCCAGAACAACAGCAAAGGACCTTGTGAAGATGCTGGAGGAAACAGGTACAAAAGTATCTATATCCACAGTAAAACGAGTCCTATATCGACATAACCTGAAAGGCCCTTCAGCAAGGGAAAAGCCACTGCTCCAAAACCGCCATAAAAAAGCCAGACTATGGTTTGCAACTGCACATGGGGACAAAGATCACACTTTTTGGAGAAATGTCCTCTGGTCTGATGAAACAAAAATACAACTGATTGGCCATAATGACCATCGTTATGTTTGGAGGAAAAAGGGGGAGGCTTGCAAGCCGAAGACCACCATCCCAACCGTGAAGCACAGGGGTGGCAGCATCATGTTGTGGGGGTGCCTTGCTGCAGGAGGGACTGATGCACTTCACAAAATAGATGGCATCATGAGGTAGGAAAATGATGTGGATATATTGAAGCAACATCTCAAGACATCAGTCAGGAAGTTAAAGCTGGGTCGGACAATGACCCCAAGCATACTTCCAAAGTTGTGGCAAAATGGTTTAGGTATAACAAAGTCAAGGTATTGGAGTGGCCATCACAAAGCCCTGACCTCAATCGTACAGAAAAGTTGTGGGCAGAACTGAAAAGGCATGTGCAAGCAAGGAGGCCTACAAACCTGACTCAGTTTCACCAGCTCTGTCAGGAGGAATGGGCCAAAAATGCACCCAACTTATTGTGGAAGGCTACCAGAAACGTTTGACCCTAGTTAAACAATTTAAAGGCAATGCTACCAAATAGTGAGTGTATGTAAACTTCTGACCCACTGGGAATGTGATGAAATAAATCAAATATGAAATAAATAATTGATTCTAATATTATTCTGACATTTCACATTCTTAAAATAAAGTGGTGATCCTAACTGACCTAAAACAGGGAATTATTACTAGGATTAAATGTCAGGAATTGTGAAAAATTGAGTTTAAATGTATTTGGCTAGGTGTATGTAAACTTCCGACTTTAACTGTATTTACATACCATTTGTAGGCCTAGCCCCTTTATTCATAAATATGCTGATTTGGAATGTGACTTTCTCGTCCCTAACTCACTCAAATTGATTCCATGATTTGAATAGGAAGAACTATTCTGAAATATGCAGAGCAAGACACAAGCCGCAGGCATACAGTACCAGTCAAACAAATCTAAATATATTTTATACTGTATTTCAGATTATTCAAAGTAGCCACCCTTTGCCTTGATTTTCTACATTGTAGAATAATAGTGAAGATATCAACACTATGAAATAACACACATGGAATCATTTATTAAACAAAAAAGTGTTTAAAAAAAATCTAAATATATTTTATATTTCAGATTCTTCAAAGTAGCCACCCTTTTCCTTGATGACAGCTTTGCACTCTCTTGGCATTCTCTCAACCAGCTTTATGAGGTAGTCATCTGGAATGCATTTCAATGAACAGGTGTGCCTTATTAAAACGTTAATTTGTGGAATTTCTTTCCTTAATGCGTTTGAGCCAATCAGTTGTGTTGTGACAAGGTTTTTATTTAACCGTTATTTAAGGTAGGGTGGTATACAGAAGATAGCCGTATTTGGTAAAAGACCAAGTCCATATTATGGCAAGAACAGCTAAAATAAGCAAAGAGAAACAACAGTCCATCATTACTTTAAGACATGAAGGTCAGTCAATCCGGAAAATGTCAAGACCTTTGAAATAATCTTCAAGTGCAGTCGCAAAAACCATCAAGGGCTATGATGAGGACCACCACAGGAAAGGAAGACCCAGAGTTACCTCTGCTGCAGAGGATAAGTTCATTACAGTTAACTGCACCTCAGATTGCAGCTCAAATAAATACTTCAGAGTTCAAGTAACAGACCCATCTCAAAGTCAACTGTTTAGAGGAGGTTGCGTGAATCAGGCCTTCAAAGTCAAATTTCTGCAAAGAAACCACTACTAAAGGACACCAATAATAATAAGAGACTTGCTTGGGCCAAGAAACATGAGCAATGCACAATTCAAGGCACGCTTAACCAGCATGGCTTCCACAGCATTCTGCAGCGATACGCCATCCCATCTGGTTTGGTTTAGTGGGACTATCATTTGTTTTTCAACAGGACAATGACCCAACACACCTCCAATAAGGAGAGTGATGAAATGATGCATCAGATGACTTGGCCTCCACAATCACCAGACCTCAACCCAATTGTTTGGGATGAGATAGTTTGGGATGAGTTGGACCGCAGAGTGAAGGAAAAGTTGCCAACAAGTGTTAAACATATGTGGGAGCTCCTTCAAGGATGTTGGAAAAACATTCCAGGTGAAGATGGTTGAGAGAATGCCAAGAGTGTCATCAAAGCAGACAGTGGCTAAAAATACTCAAATCTCAAAATATATTTTGACCTGCTTTACTATTTCTGGGTTACTACATGAATCCATGTGTTATGTCATAGTTTCCATGTCTTCACTATTATTCTACAATGCAGAAAATAGTACAAATAAAGGAAAACCTTTGAATGAGTAGGTGTCCAAAATTTTGACTGGTACTATATGTTGAACTTAAACTCAAAGGACCCAGTTGTAAGCTACATGCATATTTAACATACAACATCATTTAAGTGCATGTAATATGCTTGAGTTTTCTGACACAGCCTATTATAGCAGAAGTGCCAGTGAAGCCTAGCCTAAAGAAATGTAGCCTACATTTGGTTGTATCTGCAAGTGGAAAATATCAAGAAGACTCTTTGCCTAACTGTTATTAAGTAGTATTAGAATACGTGTAATTAAGACAGTGTTATAACGTTTGATTAAGAGTTTGATTAGTAACAGTCGGCTACAAATATTAACTGAATTACATTCCCACACCACCAAAGCTATTGGGGACAATTAGGTTTAGTCAGTGCCTCAAATCATGACTGAAATATACTTCAGATTGCAGTCCCATAGCTGGGAAGTTTAGGCTATAGACCAATTCCAATGGACTCCCATACTCAGAAACCCTTACAACCCGTAAAATAGGCCGAGGCCCCAACTCCGGTGCTTTTTTAAAACAACATATATGAACACATTCCCGTCAAACAAATCATCCATGTAATTCGCAAAACATAATGATCTACACCACAGAAGACTGTGACTGTCGCAATAAACAACCAGCCGTTGTTCTGATGCGCACTGTTTTATTAACTGCCAACTACAGGCCGGGCGATGCGCAACTCATCACGTCACTGCTCACACCAGAAAGGGAAAGGCATTCTCGAATCTCGAGCAATATGCAAATTATACGCGACATTTGTTTCTGATAGGAATTAGGTACGACTTGTGACACATTGTATCAACTTTGTATCGGATACATAGCCAATGCGCGAGTGTGCAACTGCGGAATAGTGTGCATTTCCAAAACAATGAGCCAATTCAAAGCTGTCATCGTCGAGTTGAGTAAATAGCCTACAACAGTGGAGCTGGTTTAGCCAATTTCACATCTCCTACAAGACCTTTCCTCTCAAAAACGGCACATAACATAAACATAGTATCGACCCACCTGAGGACTGTCCTGCAAAGCCTCTTCTAAAAGCAACGTGTGGACGGCTGGCATCTTGTTCACAGCGAAGAGAACGGACTTGAATTATTTAGCGCGTGGACTCTCTTTCCCAGAGAGCTTTGTCTGCGGATGTGGGTGACACGTGTCATTTGCAGGCATTCCTTGGCCAGCCAGTCTTAGAGCAGCCAGTGACCAGTCGAGCAAGGGTTCTGCCCTGACCACTGACACAATTTAGAATCAGACACGCTTACATACAAGTTACAAGAATATTCTTGTCCTGAAAACGAGCTGTCTTTGAATGTTGAACTCCTGTTGTATTCGCTGTTATAGGCTTTCTCTGTAGCCTGTAGGCTCACTGGCAATGGGATGAGAAACAAGACAACAGTGTCCCCCACTGGATGCATGGGTAATTACATTTACTGTAATCTATTAGTGCCAATCAAATCATAAAACGTACCTGAATATGACCTCATTTTGAGGGACTATTCAGTTTAAAGGGAACGTTAGGGGATTCAGTTGTATGCAACTATATCCCAACACTTGCGTTGAACTCTGTTCAGTGGCTTATGAAACGAACACCAAAAACAAAAAAGAATATTGAGCGAAGAGTACATGTTGAGATGAAAAGAGGTCATGGCTCCTGAAATTGAAAACCTGTGAAGTAATCTAGCTCTGTAATCATCCTTGTAGTCTATTTATAATATTTCACAAAGGTGAGGATTGACACGAGCTGTTCAAATCAAGTCAAATCAAATTGTATTTGTGACATTTGCCGAATACAACAGGTATTCGGTATACAGTGAAATGCTTACTTACAAGTCCTTAACCAACAATGCAGTTTCAAGAAAAACAAGTGTTAAGAAAGTATTTACTAAAATAAACTGAAGCAAAAAAATGAATAAATAAAAAATAATTAAAGAGCAACAATAAAAAACAGTAGCGAGGCTGCAGAGTCAATGTGCGGGGGCACAGGTTAGTCAAGGTAATTAAGGGTAATATGTACATGTAGGTAAAGGCAAAGTAACCTTGCACACATGATAAACAGAGAGTAGCAGCAGCGTAAAAATGGGTGGGGGGGGGGGTCAATGCAACAGTCCGGGTAGCCATTTTATTAGCTGTTCAGGAGTATTGTGGCTTGGAGTAGAGGCTGTTAAGGAACCTTTTGGACCTAGACTTGGCGCTCCAGTACTGCTTGCTGGAGAACAGTCTATGACTAGGGTGGCTGGAGTCTTTGGTAATTTTAGGGCCATCCTCTGACACCAACTGGTATAGAGGTCCTGGATGGCAGGAAGCTTGGCCCCAGTGATGTACTGGGGGGATGCAACCAGTCAGGATGCTCTTGATGGTGCAGCTGTAGAACTTTTTGAGGATCTGAGGACCCATGCCAAATCTTTTCAGTCTCCTGAGGGGGAATAGGCGCTGTCGTGCCCTCTTCACGACTGTCATGGTGTGTTTGAACCATGATAGTCCGTTCATTGATGATGTGGACATAATGGGTTTATCTTCACTCACAGTCAATGCATATTCAGATTCATTCTCATGATCTCATGACTGCAGCTCCTGTGTGTGTGTGTGTGTGTGTGTGTGTGTGTGTGTGTGTGTGTGTGTGTGTGTGTGTGTGTGTGTGTGTGTGTGTGTGTGTGTGTGTGTGTGTGTGTGTGTGTGTGTGTGTGTGTGTGTGTGTGTGTGTAGGTGTGTGTGTGTGTGTGTGTAGGTGTGTGTGTGTGTGTGTGTGTGTGTGCACCCAGAGTTAATGAAAGTTCTACCCTCAGGGTTTGGAGAGGACAGAGGACATCTGTATTTATTAAGGAATTGGACTACATAGCTCCAACTCATTTTAAGGAAGGAATCCAGACATTACAGAACACTGTATCATCAACACCTGAAACATTATGTGACCCCAAAAATAGAACATTGTTGCTATGGGAAACCATAAGAACCATTATCTTAAGGGGGATGAGTAGTTTACACAGGTTATTTTGGTTTACTGTGCCTACAAACTACTGCCAATGCACACACGTGTTATTGTGAAAACTGGATGCATTTACCTGTGAGGAAAGGCTATCTGATAGTGGTAGTTTTTTGTATAGTGTTTATTTGACCATAGGGAAAGAAGCTATTGCGTAAATACTGCAATGCGGGTTCCATGGCATTTGAGCCCTGAGCGTAATCTAGTAGGCTAGTAATACACAGCAAGTTATTCAAGCTCAGGTCTTGTTACCAAAATGGCTTGTGAAACATAATAAAACATTCAGAGAAGGAAAGGCTAGTGGAGCTGTTGTGCTTATAAGAGGATCACACAACGCTGAACTTAGTTTGACCCCAGTTGAAGGTTTTGAAGAAAATATTATTTGTGAGATATGTCAGGCTTCTCAAAGGCTTTCGGGCTTTGAGTGTCAATGGAGTATGCCTTTCAGCTGTATATTTTAACATGCATGTTACCATATCAGGAATTTGGAAAGTCACACATACAAGCTGGAACATTGATAATGTCCCCTTTTTAAATAAATCATTTGTTCCTTACCAAACTGGGAGCTCCATTGGCCTGCTTGCTCCACACCCTCCTCCCCAATCCCCCGTTTCCTGGGCAACCCTGTCAGGGTGGAGAAAAAGAGAAAATCATATGAGGGCAGAGCATCTCTCTCTCTCTGTCTTTCTCTCTCTCCCCCTCCCTCTGTGTATATAACAGCATCTCCATGCTTTCACACACCACTCAGTTCAGTTCTGCAGAGGGGATGGACACAGAGCGCAGGAGCCTACCACCAAATAGGAAATCAGTGTGACTGAGAGACATAAAACAACTCCTTCTTTCATCTCTCTTTCATCTGTTTCCATCTCCACATGGCTGTTGTTATTTTCTCCTTTCCCTCCTCTTTGAGCTCCTCTCGTTTTCTTGGAAGATAGCTGCATCCATGCAGAATGGGTTGTGGCAATTCCTCAGCCGCCAGCACGTCTGGAGGGGGTGAGTGTTCTTGTTCCAGAACATACACTGTGTGTGTGTGTGTGAGACAGGAGGGTTCATGCCCAAGGGAGGGTATGTTGTGTGGATCGTGTGTTAGGGTCATTCCTGCTCTTTCTGCATGTTTGTGTGTGCATGCTTATACAGTTGTTTGCTGAATTTTGTATGGTGGTCTCAAGGGTGAACAGCGGTCTTTAGTCTTTAGCTCAGACTTTGACCCCTGGTGGCCAGGAGAAAAGCAAAGTGTCTTTAGGAATTTAAATCTGAAATGCTTACAAAGATAGATGTAGGCTGTGTGTGTGTGTGTGTGTGTGTGTGTGTGTGTGTGTGTGTGTGTGTGTGTGTGTGTGTGTGTGTGTGTGTGTGTGTGTGTGTGTGTGTGTGTGTGTGTGTGTGTGTGTGTGTGTGTGTGTGTGTGTGTGTGTGTGTGTGTGTGTGTGTGTGTGTGTGTGTCATTTACAGTTTCACTTATATTTATGCCGTCTCTTTCTCAATGTGATGTGGATGAAAGAAAGACAGGATTTTGGCATCTCGGCAGCTAGTCCTCCTCTGTTTCTTCAGATGATTGATGCTGGTTGTCCTCTGCTCCTTTTGAAATGCTCACTCTTTATCCTGGTTTCATTCATCAAAAGCCCAAAAAGGACACCTTTTACTGTTCAAATACCTTAAGGTCTTACTCGTGAATGTTCCTGATTAATACACTACCATTCATTGCCATGAGCAAAGAGCAATGACTGAATGACTGAATAAAATGCCTGTTGTATTTCTGAGATTGGAGATTTGTATAGGCTGCTGCTGCGGTCATAAAATGATGGTAATAGAATCAGAGTACCTGTGGGGAAAATAATGTGAACTTGACGTGAGAATTATGATTATGTATGTTATACAATGGAAATATGTGGGAGATTCTCTGTGAAGCATCTTTAAGCCAGCTCAGGGACAAGGATGTGAAGACGTGACAATGTCATTAAGAGAGCTAAGGTAACTGAGCTAAACGACTACCGCTCCGTAGCAGTCACTTCCGTCATCATGAAGTGCTTTGAGAGACTAGTCAAAGACCATATCCCCTCCACCCTACCTGACACCCTAGACCCACTCCAATTTGCTTACTGCCCAAATAGGTCCACAGATGACACAATCGCAACCACACTGCACACTGCCCTAACCCATCTGGACAAGAGGAATACCTATGTGAGAATGCTGTTCATCGACTACAGCTCAGCTTTTAACACCATAGTACCCTCCAAACTCGTCATCAAGCTCGAGACCCTGGGTCTTGACCCCGTCCTGTGCAACTGGGTACTGGACTTCCTGACGGGCCGCCCCCAGGTGGTGAGGGTAGGTAACAACATCTCCACCCCGCTGATCCTCAACACTGGTACCCCACAAGGGTGCGTTCTGAGCCCCCTCCTGTACTTCCTGTTCACCCACGACTGCGTGGCCATGCACGCCTCCAACTCAATCATCAAGTTTGCGGACGACACTACAGTGGTAGGCTTGATTCCCAAAAACGACGAGACGGCCTACAGGAAGCAGGTGAGGGCCCTCGGAGTGTGGTGTCAGGAAAATAATACGTTTTAAGTTCCTCGGCGTACACATCACGGACAAACTGAATTGGTCCACCCACACAGACAGCATTGTGAAGAGTGCACAGCAGCACCTCTTCAACCTCAGGAGGCTGAAGAAATTTGGCTTGTCATCAAAAGCACTCACAAACCTCTACGGATACACAATCGAGAGAATCATGTCGAGCTGTATCACCGCCTGGTACGGCAACTGCTCCGCCCACAACCGTAAGGCTCTCCAGAGGGTAGTGAGGTCTGCACAACGCATCACCGGGGGCAAACTACCTGTCCTCCAGGACACCTACACCACCCGATGTCACAGGTAGGCCAAAAAGACCATCAAGGACAACAACCACCCGAGCCACTGCCTGTTCACCCTGCTATCATCCAGAAGGCGTGGTCAGTACAGGTGCTTCAAAGCAGGGACCGAGAGACTGAAAAACAGCTTCTATCTCAAGACCATCAGACTGTTAAACAGCCACCACTAACATTGAGTGGATGCTGCCAACACACTGACTCAACTCCAGCCACTTTAATAATGGAAATTGATGTAAAAATGTATCACTAGACACTTTAAACAATGCCACTTAATGTAATGTTTACATACCCTACATTACTCATTTCATATTCGCTTTGGATAAAAGCGTCTGCTAAATGGCATATATTATTATTATTATTATATGTATATACTGTACTCTATATCATCTACTGCATCTTTATGTAATACATGTATCACTAGCCACTTTAAACTATGCCACTTTGTTTACATACATATGAGATGAGTAATGTAAGGTATATACTGTACTCAATACCATCTACTGCATCTTGCCTATGCCGTTCTGTACCATCACTCATTCATATATCTTTATGTACATATTCTCTATCCCTTTACACTTGTGTGTATAAGGTAGTAGTTTTGGAATTGTTAGGTTAGATTACTCGTTGGTTATTACCGCATTGTCGGAAATAGAAGCACAAGCATTTCGCTACACTCGCATTAACATCTGCTTACCATGTGTATGTGACAAATACAATTTGATTTGATTTTCATTATTCAAAACAAAGGTCTAGGGTATTTTTTATAGCCTATTGGCAACCTAAATTTGGCCAATGCTAAAATGACTCTACACCCATCCACCCATAACAGTATCGGAATCATTAGTACTGTAGACTAAGTGTGATCATATCAGCAGTGTTGCACAACACAGCTGTGAGGTCAAATGACCAGTTGTATTCTATATGTGAGTCTGGTTAAATTCTCCTAACAACTTGTTGTCTAATGTTTTATCTTTATACTGATCAGGTAAGGGAAGTTTCCATTCCCAGTCCATCTTTGTTCCACACCCATGGGTTTGTCCAGCTAAATAGGACTGTGACTTCCTAAATGTACTGGATATTGTGCTTCTCATCCCTCCACTTGTGAAACCAGATCTGAGTCCCCTTAATAATGAATACGATTTTCTAAGGGTTGTGAAATGGCCACTTTGTCTTCTCCACTTGCATTGTTACTGTATAATGTCTTTAGTCTCGTCTTCTATAGATGAGGATAAAATGGTGGTGTTTGTTGTGAATTGGAAGATGCACATTTCACATTTAAATAGGAATAACATAAGTTTTAGCAGATGGACAACATTTTAGAACAGCATTGGGGACCCGACGGGGCCATACTTGCAAACATGAGAAAAAGTTTAAGCATCAGCCAATTAAAATTGTTGACGTAGTTGAGGCTACATTTGAGCTGTTCCTATTACATGACACGGCACATTTTGCCCTAAGCTAACCTCACCAGGTGGCCATGATTATATACGGTTCAAATTCCGAACAGTTAACATGTAGCCTTTGATCACAATCAACTATGTGGACAATTTTAATTAGCTGACGCTTAAACGTAAACTAAAAAAAGTACTTTTTTGTAAAGTTGATAAGTATGGCCTCCATAGGTGTACACTCTTTGTCAATGTCATGTTGTGTGGTAACAGAGGAGATGGAGGATGGGGGAGGTGGTTTCATTACCTGGTTTTTAAAAGTTCAATAATGTTCCTTTTGATACAAGGACAGATTCTTGAGACACAGCAGTGAATACAGAACATTCAATTACTTGCACAATAAAATAGAAACCATTGTCTTTCTAAGAATTTAGATGCAGATGAGGAAAGTGAATGAAGACAATTTAAATGGATAATTTCTAGGAATTTAGTAGCAGATGAAGAAGGTGATTGAAGACAATTTGAATGGACTGGAATGGAACACATGTACATGATGTAATATAAATTCATACGGTGTAGCAAACAGTATGCTCGATGATGTATGATCATAGCTAGATGACGCAAACGACTTGACATAAACGACCTGACATGTCCACTGTAATCTCCGTCCACCGTAAACTACGTCCCCCGTAAACTACGTCCCCTGTAAACTACGTCCCCCGTAAACTACATCCCCCGTAAACTACGTCCCCCGTAAACTACGTCCCCCGTAAACTACGTCCCCCGTAAACTATGTCCACCGTAAACTACGTCCCCCGTAAACTATGTCCACCGTAAACTACGTCCCCCGTAAACTACGTCCACTGTAAACTACGTCCCCGTAAACTACGTCCGCCGTAAACTACGTCCGCCGTAAACTACGCCCACCGTAAACTACGCCCCCGTAAACTACGCCCCCGTAAACTACGTCCACCGTAAACTACGTCCCCCGTAAACTACGTCCCCCGTAAACTACTTCCACTGTAAACTACATCTCCTGTAAACTACGTCCACTGTAAACTACGTCCACTGTAAACTACGTCCACTGTAAACTACGTCCACTGTAAACTACGTCCACCGTAAACTACGTCCACTGTAAACTACGTCCCCCGTAAACTACGTCCACCGTAAACTACGTCCACCGTGATCTCCGGTGATCTCCGTCCACCGGGAGCTCCGGTGATCTCCGTCCACCGGGAGCTCCGGTGATCTCCGTCCACCGGGAGCTCCGGTGATCTCAGTCCACCGTGATCTCCGTCCACCGTGATCTCCGTCCACCGTGATCTCCGTCCACCGTGATCTCCGTCCACCGTAAACTCCGTCCCCCGTAAACTCCATCCCCCGTAAACTACGTCCCCCGTAAACTACGTCCCCCGTAAACTACGTCACTGTAAACTACGTCCACCGTAAACTACGTCCCCTGTAAACTACGTCCACCGTAAACTACGTCCCCCGTAAACTACGTCCACCGTAAACTATGTCCCCTGTAAACTACGTCCACCGTAAACTACGTCCACCGTAAACTACGTCCCCCGTAAACTACGTCCACCGTAAACTCCGTCCACCGTGATCTCTGGTGATCTCCGTCCACGGTGATCTCCGTCCACGGTGATCTCCGTCCACCGTGATCTCCGTCCACCGTGATCTCCGTCCACCGTGATCTCCGTCCACCGTGATCTCCGTCCACCGTGATCTCCGTCCACCGTGATCTCCGTCCACCGTAAACTCCGTCCACCGTAAACTCCGTCCACCGTAAACTACGTCCCCCGTAAACTACGTCCACTGTAAACTACGTCCCCCGTAAACTACGTCCCCCGTAAACTACGTCCCCCGTAAACTACGTCCCCCGTAAACTACGTCCACTGTAAACTACGTCCACCGTAAACTACGTCCCCTGTAAACTACGTCCACCGTAAACTACGTCCCCCGTAAACTACGTCCACCGTAAACTACGTCCACCGTAAACTACGTCCACCGTGATCTCCGGTGATCTCCGTCCACCGGGAGCTCCGGTGATCTCCGTCCACCGGGAGCTCCGGTGATCTCCGTCCACCGGGAGCTCCGGTGATCTCAGTCCACCGTGATCTCCGTCCACCGTGATCTCCGTCCACCGTGATCTCCGTCCACCGTGATCTCCGTCCACCGTAAACTCCGTCCCCCGTAAACTCCGTCCCCCGTAAACTACGTCCCCCGTAAACTACGTCCCCCGTAAACTACGTCACTGTAAACTACGTCCACTGTAAACTACGTCCCCTGTAAACTACGTCCACCGTAAACTACGTCCCCCGTAAACTACGTCCACCGTAAACTATGTCCCCTGTAAACTACGTCCACCGTAAACTACGTCCACCGTAAACTACGTCCCCCGTAAACTACGTCCACCGTAAACTCCGTCCACCGTGATCTCTGGTGATCTCCGTCCACGGTGATCTCCGTCCACGGTGATCTCCGTCCACGGTGATCTCCGTCCACCGTGATCTCCGTCCACCGTGATCTCCGTCCACCGTGATCTCCGTCCACCGTGATCTCCGTCCACCGTAAACTCCGTCCACCGTAAACTCCGTCCACCGTAAACTACGTCCCCCGTAAACTACGTCCACTGTAAACTACGCCCCCGTAAACTACGTCCCCCGTAAACTACGTCCCCCGTAAACTACGTCCCCCGTAAACTACGTCCACTGTAAACTACGTCCACCGTAAACTACGTCCCCTGTAAACTACGTCCACCGTAAACTACGTCCCCCGTAAACTACGTCCACCGTAAACTACGTCCACCGTAAACTATGTCCCCCGTAAACTACGTCCACCGTAAACTACGTCCACCGTAAACTCCGTCCACCGTAAACTACGTCCACCGTAAACTCCGTCCACCGTAAACTACGTCCCCCATAAACTACGTCCCCCGTAAACTACGTCCACTGTAAACTACGTCCACCGTAAACTACGTCCCCTGTAAACTACGTCCACCGTAAACTACGTCCCCCGTAAACTACGTCCACCGTAAACTACGTCCACCGTAAACTACGTCCACCGTAAACTACGTCCACCGTAAACTCCGTCCACCGTAAACTACGTCCACCGTAAACTCCGTCCACCGTAAACTACGTCCCCCGTAAACTACGTCCCCTGTAAACTACGTCCACTGTAAACTACGTCCCCCGTAAACTACGTCCACCGTAAACTACGTCCACCGTAAACTCCGTCCACCGTAAACTACGTCCACCGTAAACTCCGTCCACCGTAAGCTCCGTCCACCGTGATCTCCGGTGATCTCCGTCCACCGTGATCTCCGGTGATCTCCGTCCACCGTGATCTCCGGTGATCTCCGTCCACGGTGATCTCCGTCCACGGTGATCTCCGTCCACGGTGATCTCCGTCCACGGTGATCTCCGTCCACCTTGATCTCCGTCCACCGTAAACTCCGTCCACCGTAAACTCCGTCCACTGTAAACTACGTCCACCGTAAACTACGTCCACCGTAAACTACGTCCACCGTAGACTATGTCCACTGTAATCTCTGTCCACTGTAAACTACGTCCACTGTAAACTGAGTCCACTGTAATCTCTGTCCACTGTAAACTCCTTCCAGTTACATCCACTGTAAGCTGTTGGTCTATTTGACCCTTGTTTCTCAAAGTTAGCTGCCTTTGATACAGAGTATACCTGATATCCATCAAGGTTCAACCCTCTCACAGGTCCAACCCTTTCTAAGGTCCAACTCTCTCTATCCGTCCTGTCTCCCAGAGCCAGTGCAGGTTGTTATGACCTCTACATTTCTCTGACAACCTCCATAATACAGATCCAACCTTCCCTATCCCTCCTCTATCAGAGCCTGTCCAACCCTCCCTTTCCCTCCTCTATCAGAGCCTGTCCAACCCTCCCTTTCCCTCCTCTATCAGAGCCTGTCCAACCCTCCCTTTCCCTCCTCTATCAGAGCCTGTCCAACCCTCCCTTTCCCTCCTCTATCAGAGCCTGTCCAACCCTCCCTTTCCCTCCTCTATCGGAGCCTGTCCAACCCTCCCTTTCCCTCCTCTATCAGAGCCTGTCCAACCCTCCCTTTCCCTCCTCTATCAGAGCCTGTCCAACCCTCCCTTTCCCTCTGTCAGAGAAAGTCCAACCCTCCCTAACCCTCTTTCAGAATCAGTCCAATCCTCGCTATCCCTCCTCTCCCTCTGCCAGAACCAGTCCAACCCTCCCTATCGCTCTATCAGAGCCAGTCCAACCCTCCCTATCCCTCTATCAGTACCAGTCCAACCCTTCCTATCCCTCCTCTCCCTCTGCCAGAACCAGTCCAACCCTCCCTATCCCTCCTCTCTCTTTGTCAGAACCAGTCCAACCCTCCCTATCCCTCTATCAGTGCCAGTCCAACCCTCCCTATCCCCCTATCAGAGCCAGTCCAACCCTCCCTATCCCTGTCAGGGCCAGTCCAACACTCCCTATCCCTCCTCTCTCTCTGTCAGAACCAGTCTAACCCTCCCTATCCCTGTCAGGGCCAGTCCAACCCTCCCTATCCCTGTCAGGGCCAGTCCAACCCTCCCTATCCCTGTCAGGGCCAGTCCTACCCTCCCTATCCCTCCTCTCTCTCTGTCAGAACCAGTCTAACCCTCCCTATCCCTGTCAGGGCCAGTCCAACCCTCCCTATCCCTCCTCTCGCTCTGTCAGTGCCAGTCCAACCCTCCCTATCCCCCTATCAGAGCCAGTCCAACCCTCCCTATCCCTGTCAGGGCTAGTCCAACCCTCCCTATCCCTCCTCTCTCTCTGTCAGAACCAGTCCAACCCTCCCTATCCCTCTATCAGAGCCAGTCCAACCCTCCCTATCCCTCTTTCAGTGCCAGTCCAACCCTCCCTATCCCCCTATAAGAGCCAGTCCAACCCTCCCTATCCATATCCCTCCCTATCCATATCCCTCCCTATCCCTCTATCAGAGCCAGTCCAACCCTCCCTATCCCTCTTTCAGTGCCAGTCCAACCCTCCCTATCCCCCTATAAGAGCCAGTCCAACCCTCCCTATCCCTGTCAGGGCCAGTCCAACCCTCCCTATCCTTCCTCTCTCTCTGTCAGAACCAGTCTAACCCTCCCTATCCCTGTCAGGGCCAGTCCAACCCTCCATATCCCTCCACTCTCTTTGTCAGAACCAGTCCAACCCTCCCTATCCCTCTATCAGAGCCAGTCCAACCCTCCCTATCCCTGTCAGGGCCAGTCCAACCCTCCCTATTCCTTTCCTCTCTCTCTCTCAGAGCCTGTCCAACCCTCCCTATCCTCTCTCTCAGAGCCAGTCCAACCCTTCCTATCTCTCCTCTGTCAGAGCCTATACTCTCTCTCAGAGCCAGTCCAACCCACTCTATCCCTTCTCTTCCTCTGAACCAGTCCAACCCTCCCTAACCCTCCTCTCTGTCAGAGCCAGTCCAACCCTACCCCTCTCTCAGAGCCCATCCAACCCTCTCTCTCTCCTCTCTCCCTCAGAGCCTGTCCAACCCTCCCTACCCCTCCTCTCTCTCAGAGCCACTCCAACCTTCTCCCTCCTCTCTCCCAGAGCAAGTCCTATCTGCGCTGCGGCCTCAGGTTCTGGATTGAGCACTGCCTTACAGTGGGTTCTGGATTGAGCACTGCCTTACAGTGGGTTCTGGATTGAGCACTGCCTTACAGTGGGTTTTGGATTGAGCACTGCCTTACAGTGGGTTCTGGATTGAGCACTGCCTTACAGTGGGTTCTGGATTGAGCACTGCCTTACAGTGGGTTCTGGATTGAGCACTGCTTTACAGTGGGTTCTGGATTGAGCACTGCCTTACAGTGGGTTCTGGATTGAGCACTGCTTTACAGTGGGTTCTGGATTGAGCACTGCCTTACAGTGGGTTCTGGATTGAGCACTGCTTTACAGTGGGTTCTGGATTGAGCACTGCTTTACAGTGGGTTCTGGATTGAGCACTGCTTTACAGTGGGTCCTGGCTTGAGCACTGTCTTACAGTGGGTTCTGGCTTGAGCACTGTCTTACAGTGGGTTCTGGATTGAGCATGCCTTACAGTGGGTTCTGGATTGAGCACTGCCTTACAGTGGGTTCTGGCTTGAGCACTGTCTTACAGTGGGTTCTGGCTTGAGCACTGTCTTACAGTGGGTTCTGGCTTGAGCACTGTCTTACAGTGGGTTCTGGATTGAGCACTGCCTTACAGTGGGTTCTGGCTTGAGCACTGTCTTACAGTGGGTTCTGGATTGAGCACTGCCTTACAGGGGGTTCTGGATTGAGCACTGCCTTACAGTGGGTTCTGGATTGAGCACGGCCTTACAATGACGTTCATTAAGCTGTGGCGCATTGATTTCTGTAACATCTTCTAAGAGTGGGAAGGGAGCTGTTAAGTCAGGTAGTTGTGTTAGTAGTGATGTATGGAGCCTATGGCATTTCCGATAGCATCAGAAAGGTACTGTAGAGATGGGTACAGTGATTAGCTGTCATTGATTGTCTGCTCTGTGGTTACTGATATTGTGGATGGTAAGGATTCTTCAAAGACAGAGTTTGTCGTGTTTGCTGCACCTGTATGTAATGCACTACATCCCTATAAATTAGGGCTGATCAACTCCGGTCCTGGAGGGCCCGAAACACTTCTGTTTTTTGTAGAGGATGAAACCCAGAAGTGTTTTGGCCCTCCAGGACCGAAATTGAACAGCCCTGCTATAGATAAAGCAGGCACACAGTACAAACAGGAGAGATGGACAGTGTGAATGGATGAGTAAATGTGGGCTTGATGTGATGCGTGCTGAGTGGACTCGCTGTGAGACACCTCAAATCAGCAGCCTCACAAATAAAATGTACTTTTCTATTTTATTCCACACGTCATGTAGCATCCAGAACAAAATAAGGATAGTTGAGTATTTATATTATTTTTATTTTTATTGAGTTCACAGGACCTGCAGAAACTTCCAAAGATTTGTAAGTACAGCAACCGTCTCATCCGATTACTCCTTCATAGACTCAACAAGGTGTTGCCTTCATAGTGTACAGCACAGAGAGAGGAGAGTGTGAGAAAAAGATTTATAGACAACACGGAGGAGAAAGAGAGAGAGGGGAGAGAGATAATAGAGAGAGGGGAGAGAAAGAGAGAGAGGTGGGAGAAAGAGAGAGAGGGGAGAAAGATAATAGAGAGAGGGGGGAGAAAGAGAGAGGTGGGAGAAAGAGAGAGGTGGGAGAAAGAGAGAGGAGGGAGAAAGAGAGAGGAGGGAGAAAGAGAGAGAGGGGAGAAAGATAATAGAGAGAGGGGGGAGAAAGAGAGAGGTGGGAGAAAGAGAGAGGAGGGAGAAAGAGAGAGGAGGGAGAAAGAGAGGGGAGAAGGAGAAAGAGAGGGGAGAAGGAGAAAGAGAGGGGAGAAGGAGAAAGAGAGGGGAGAAGGAGATAGAGGGGAGAAGGAGAAAGAGAGGGGAGAAGGAGAGAGAGAGGGGAGAAGGAGATAGAGGGGAGAAAGATAATAGAGAGAGGGGGGAGAAAGAGAGCGGTGGGAGAAAGAGAGAGGTGGGAGAAAGAGAGAGGAGGGAGAAAGAGAGAGGAGGGAGAAAGATAATAGAGAGAGAGGTGGGAGAAAGAGAGGGGAGAAGGAGATAGAGGGGAGAAGGAGATAGAGGGGAGAAAGATAATAGAGAGAGAGGTGGGAGAAAGAGAGGGGAGAAGGAGATAGAGGGGAGAAGGAGATAGAGGGGAGAAAGATAATAGAGAGAGAGGTGGGAGAAAGAGAGAGGGAGGGGGAGAAAGATAATAGAGAGAGGGGGAGAAAGATAATAGAGAGAGGGGGAGAAAGAGAGCGGTGGGAGAAAGAGAGAGGAGGGAGAAAGAAAGAGGAGGGAGAAAGAGAGAGGAGGGAGAAAGAGAGGGGAGAAGGAGAAAGAGAGGGGAGAAGGAGAAAGAGAGGGGAGAAGGAGATAGAGGGGAGAAGGAGATAGAGGGGAGAAAGATAATAGAGAGAGAGGTGGGAGAAAGAGAGAGGGAGGGGGAGAAAGATAATAGAGAGAGGGGGAGAAAGATAATAGAGAGAGGTGGGAGAAAGAGAGAGGGAGGGGAGAAAGATAATAGAGAGAGGGGAGAAAGATAATAGAGAGAGGTGGGAGAAAGAGAGAGGTCAGAGAAAGAGAGACGTGGGAGAAAGAGAGAGGTGGGAGAAAGAGAGAGAGGGGAGAAAGATAATAGAGAGAGAGGTGGGAAAGAGAGGTGGGAGAAAGAGAGGGGTGGGAGAAAGAGAGAGGTGGGAGAAAGATAATAGAGAGAGGGGTGAGAAAGATAATATAGAGAGAGGGGGGAGAAAGAGAGAGGGGGAGAGAGAGAGAGGGGAGAAAGATAGATAGAGTGTGAGAGAAAGAATGAGAGAAATGTAATGTAATCTGTCTTAAATAAAACAGGTCTATTACATGTATGTATCTTATACTGATATTCCCTTGCATTACTCAAAATGCCTACTTTCAAATATGGTATTTGTACGATGCAAAACATTTAATGTGAATCCTACGAATAGAATATTAGTGTGTTGAGAAATGAAAATATGTCAACAGTACTGATTTTACAATGAATCAGCCTTGTTCAGTAAAGAACTGACTCACTGTACATCAACAATATGTGCAACATCCTGCTGCCCTGTCCTCCACCAGACGCAGTGTGCCACTGTCAGCATCACAACGTGGGCAGAGGGAGGGGGCAGACATTTCCCCAATTTAAAAAAAATCCTTCAGTGTGTGTGCTTTATGATGAACATCTTTATGATGAACATCTGAGCAGTTAAAGTGCTCAATCCAGAACCCTGACAGCAGCACACTGCCAACCACAGCCAGCCAGTCAGTCACACACCTTTTCAGGCCTACAATGCCCCGTTGTCACACAGACACGACATGTACACTTATTTTTTCATGCCTCTTTTGTGGACAGAGAAGAAACGTGACAATGTCCAGGGCATAGTCCAGTAACCATTTCACCTCCATTTATTGTAGGTAGAAAACCATCACCCACATTGTTGATTCCCTATGATCAGTGGCCTCACAGAACCATTATATCAAGTTTTTATTTATTTTTCCGTTATTTAACTAAGCAAGTCAGTTAAGAACAAATTCTTATTTTCAATGACAGCCTAGGAACGGTGGGTTAACTGCCTTGTTCAGGGGTAGAACTACAGATTTTTACCTTGTCAGCTCAGGAATTTGATCTTGCATCCTTTCAGTTACTAGTCCAACGCTCCAAACACTAGGCCACCTGCCACCCCAAGTCTTGCCCATCTCATAATCAAGTCACATTCACTATCCAGGTCAACTATATTAATACATTCTCTGTGACGTGTTGGTTGTTATGTACAATATGTTTGTGCTTTGAGCATTCTATCCGGTCATGTGAGCTGATCTGTGGTTATTGTCTTAATCAGGACAGAAGAACCCTCACCAGACGATGAGAAAAGAAGGTAAGTGATTGTCCTATCGTCCTACTACACTGCAAAAGGTTTAGCCCAAACACAATCCAAACCATGTGTGTTCTTACAGTCATTAGATCGCATTAAGCATATACCGTCCGGCCTTGATTTCAACGTCCACAGTTTTCTGGTCCGGACGGACCTATATTTGGCCTAAACATATA
The DNA here is from genome assembly GCF_021184085.1 of Oncorhynchus gorbuscha. Taxonomy (NCBI): domain Eukaryota; kingdom Metazoa; phylum Chordata; class Actinopteri; order Salmoniformes; family Salmonidae; genus Oncorhynchus; species Oncorhynchus gorbuscha. Next base: position 19,417,124 of record NC_060178.1, read on the forward strand.
CTATATACTATACTATCCGGACTGCACCAAATCTGAATCAATTATAGACGTCTATGTTTGGACAACACAGTACAGTACAGTAGAGCAAGGCAGAGTACATTACAGTACACAGTAAAGAACAGTACAGTACAATACAGTAGAGTACAGTAAAGTATAGTGTACTGTATTGTACTCTACTTTACTGAACTATACTGTACTCTGAATTAAACTATACCCATACTCTACTGTACTGTGCTCTTCTGTGCTGTACACTACTGTACTCTAATCTACCGAATTAAACTATATTATCTATACTCTACTGTACTGTGCTCTTCTGTGCTGTACACTACTGTACTCTAATCTACCGAATTAAACTATATTATCTATACTCTACTCTATTGTACTGTGCTCTTCTGTGCTGTACACTACTGTACTCTAATCTACCGAATTAAACTATATTATCTATACTCTACTCTATTGTACTGTGCTCTTCTGTGCCGTACAGTACTGTGTTGTTCAAACTTGTGAAACATAGACTTGACGTCTATGATTTGTTCAGATTTGGATCTGGTCTGCACCGACCAAATTTGTACTTGTTTGGAATAATACCCAGCATGCTTTGCACGTGTTTGTTTTTACATTTTGGTCATTCAGCAGACCCTCTTATCCAGAGTGACTTTACAGTCAGTGCATTCAACTAAGGTAGATAAATAAAAACATCACAGTCATAGCAAGAAAAAATGTCTGTAACCATTACTAAGAATGTTATTGTAGATGAACTGGTCTGTTTGTTATTCTTATTGATAATGTATAGCAGTTGAAATTTTGCTGTAGAATCAGTGACAGGAAATATGTGTTTTTGTCATTGAAAATAACTTATTTTCATTGTCTGGATATGTGTGTTTATTTTTTTACATCTGCAGAAGGTGTCTTCACTTTTCATTCAGCACCTAAAATGCCACTGATTTCTGGAAAATGTGTTTTCAACTTCCAAAATATTTGTATTTTTGATGTCTGGAAATCATCTCTGGGACTGATGCTTCCTTAATGTGTTTTGGTTACATTCTGTACACACACACTGCAGTGGTAACACACATCATACCCTGTCGTTGGTGAGAGTCTGCCACGATATAGTGTCTGGGTGTCATGTGACCTTGGATCTTTTTTCATACTACCTCTCTCAGGAACTATGGCGGGGTGTATGTAGGTCTGCCATCTGACATGACCACTGTGGCAGCCAGCCAGTCCAAGTCCACAGGAAAAGGTACAACATGACAGCTGCAAGATATCTGTGTAGTGTAGTAAGGTTGAAATTATGCATTGCAATATGATTGGTTGTTACATAATTTCCACTAATTTTGACTGTACAGGGAATATCAGATGATCTACCACTCAAGGACATACCACTCCTCTTTAGCTGGTAGTTGATGCCCAGAATAGATTGATTGGTTCCTCCTTCGTGGGAAGTCTCCAGAACATATGGCTGTGATGGTTTAGGAGTAGTGAACCACTGGGCACACACTGGTTGAGTCAACATTGTTTCCACTGCATTTCAATGAAACTATGTTGAACCAATGTGGAATAGACAACTTATTGTCATCTGTGTCCAGTGGGGAGACATTAGATGCCAGTAGTGTGTGTGACATCTGTGTCCTTATTGGAAAGAGACAGATTGGGAACCTGAGGATGTGAATTCTTCGTAATGTGGATTTAAAAAAAATGTGTGGAGGGGCAGTGGGTGTGTGTGTGTGTGTGTGTGTGTGTGTGTGTGTGTGTGTGTGTGTGTGTGTGTGTGTGTGTGTGTGTGTGTGTGTGTGTGTGTGTGTGTGTGTGTGTGTGTGTGTGTGTGTGTGTGTGTGTGTGTGTGTGTGTGTGTGTGTGTGTGTGCATGCCTGCGTTGGTGCGTGCATGTGCGTTTATGTGTGCAACACAGACTTTGACTCAAAAGACTAATTTCATAATGTTGAAAATGTTCATAATTATGATGTCTGTCTGTCCCTCCCCGTAGACTAAAATATATAGAAGGGAATCATTGACATACAACACCGGCACACAACTCTTTTCATCCCTTCATCCTCTTGACATGATAATACAACACAATTAATGGCAGCCTGCATGGATTATACATGTTTTACTCAAACACAATAACATCTTATGTAATGTGGTGGCTGGCTATGACCTCTGTCTGACTGTCTGTATGTGTTATTCTTCTTTTCAGGACTGTAGATACATTATTCAAAACATACAGGGACATTCAATTCACACGTTGAGAGGAGGAGTGTGCTCGGATTACTGATTCCCCAACACAATACAGCCTTCGTAAGAGTGAGAGACCGTTCCCTGGCCCGGACCATAAGGTCAGCCTACTTGGGTCCTGAGGAAACTGTGTCAGAGTGGCACCGAGTGGAGGCTCAATGGACACCTTTTTCTGAGGATTCTTTGCCCTTATTGACACTCACATAGATGTGGACAGCAGAACCAGAGCAGTCGGTGGCTGTGGGGAGAACGTGAGCATTTGGACCAACATCCTGGACTATAGGGCAATGTTCTGGAGCAGCTTCTTGGGATCAGGAAGAGACGTGAGACAAACACAGCCACTCTGCCAGCGGCTGACAGGGACAAGAATTTGAACCTAGCATTTTATCCACACCAGCACACATCACTGCAAGCACTGCCAACTCACCCCCAGTTACAGTTGGTGGCACCAGCCAATGATTTGGTAGAACCTAGATCATGAGTAATCTCAAAAAGTAATTCATAGTGGTTTATTAAGAAGTGTAATAAGTTGTTTCATCTAACGCGTCCAAGCAGGAATGCATGACTCAATATATTTTGTGCAACATAATTCAGTGATTGTCATTAATTTTGTTAGACTATAGTTGCTATACTCCACTGTCAAAATAGGACTCCAGTGCCTCCCGAGTGGCGCAGCAGTCTAAAGCACTGCATCACAATGCTAAAGTCGTCACTACAGACCCAGGTTCAATCCCAGGCTTCTCGCAGCCAGCCGAGACCGGGAGACTGACGAGGTGGCCCAGTGTTGTCTGGGTTAGGGAAGGGTTAAGCTGGCTGGGATGTCCTTGTTCCATTGCACTCTAGCGACTCCTTATGACAGGCCGGGCACATGCACGCTGACTTCAGTCACCAGTTGTACGGTGTTTCCTCCGGCAGTGCGGCTTGGCAGGGTTGTGTTTCGATGCATGGCTTTCAACCTTCCTCTTCGGAGTCCGTATGAGAGTTGCAGTACTGGTTTTACAATGAATCAGCCTTGTTCAGTAAAGAACTGACTCACTGTACATCAACAATATGTGCAACATATCCTGCTGCCCAGTGTGCCACTGTCAGCATCTCAACGTGGGCAGAGGGAGGAGGCAGCCGTTAAAAACCTCTACGGGATTGGGGTCCCTATTGTGGGACAGTTGAGGCTAACATGCGCTAATGTGACTAGAAGGACGTTGTAAGTAAAAGCAAACTTTCCAGGACATAGACATGTCTTATATGGGCAGAAATATTACATTCTTCTTAATCTAACTGCACTGTCCAATTTACACTAGCTATTACAGTGAAAAATACCATACTGTATTGTTTGAGGAGAGTGCACACAACAACAAAAACTTTTATCACAGCAACTGGTTTGATACATTCACCTCTGAAGGTAAAGGTAATGTACTTACATTCAGTAATCTTGCTCTGATTTTTCATCCTGAGGGTCCCAGATTTTTTTTTAGCATTGTTTTGTTTGATAAAAATACATTTTTATATTCAAAATGTAGGAACTGGGTTCTGTAGTTTGAACCCCTGCTATCTCTGGCTCCATACCCACCCCGCCCGGCCATCTAGATGTGTGAAAGTTAGTGTATAAACTAAATGATCCATTATGTATGACATTCCTGGGTATGCAAATTTAAATTATTTTTGTATGTTCTCTATATTTATGTAGTTGAAAATGTATCAATTGACCAATTCGGCACATTTGGGCAGACTTGATACAAACTACTGTGCAGTATTGCAATGCTTCATTGGCTCAATCCGAACTTTGCACACAGGCTGCATCTAGTGGCCAAAATCTAAATTACACCTTAACTGCAATATTATGGCCTTATTCTTGCATTTCAAAGATGATGAAAAAAAAGAAAATGCATGTTTTTTGGTTTGTATCATCTTTTACCAGATCTAATGTGTTATAGGCTGTGTTATATATCTAATGTGTTTTAGGCTGGGTTTCTGTACAGCACTTTGAGATATCAGCTGATGTACGAAGGGCTATATAAATAAATTTGATTTGATTTGATTTGATTATATTCTCCTACATTAATTTCACATTTCCACAAACTTCAAAGTGTTTCCTTTCAAATGGTATCAAGTATATGCATATCCTTGCGTCAGGTCCTGAGCTACAGACAGTTACATTTGGGTATGTCATTTTAGACGACAATTGAAAAAAAGGGTCAGAAAAAAAAGGGTCCGAGGAATCATGAGGATGCATTTTAATGTTTGACCAAATCATGGTTTTAGCCGCACCTAAAATTAGGACTTTGAGTGAGGTGACAACATAGAATGTGTTCTAAGTTTATACACACCCTTTCCCATGATCCATGATCTTGTCTGCCTAACTGATTTCAGAGTCGGAGCAGGTCTCTTTGCTGATCAATGTGAGTTACTGAGTTTGTGATCATCTCAGTCGATCAGAAAACCGGGCCGGTCCATCTTGGTAGGGGGGCTGGCCATTACACACAGATCCCCCAATGGCTCATTGTAGATTAGTATAAGAGAGAAATTGGGCAAATATTTTGAAAAAATATCTTAACAGGCCGATGGGCCATGGGCCATGTCACCTTTTTCTCTCTTTAAATACATGTATATATATATTAGTACCAGTCAATGTTTGGACATACTTACTCATTCAAGGGTTTTTCTTAATTTTTACTATTTTCTACATTGTAGAATAACAGTGAAGACATCAAAACTATGAAATAACACATTTGGAATCATGTAGTAAGCAAAAAAGTATCAAACAAATATATTTCATATTCTTCAAAGTAGCCACCCTTTGACTTGACGACAGTTTTGAACACTCAATTCAATTCAATTTAATTCAAGGGCTTTATTGGCATGCGAAACATGTGTTAACATTGCCAAAGCAAGTGAGGTAGATAATATATAAAGTGAATATGTAAAGTGAAATAAACAATAAAAAATAACAGTAAACATTACACATACAGAAGTTTCAAAACAATAAAGACATTACAAAAGTCATATTATATATATACAGTGTTTTAACAATGTACACTCTCGGTATTCTCTCAACATGCTTCACCTAGAATGCTTTTCCAACAGTTTTGAAGGAGTTCCCACATATCCTGAGCACTTGTTGGCTGCTTTTCCTTCACTCTGCGGTCCAACTCATCCCAAACCATCTCAATTGGGTTGAGGTCCGGTGATTGTGGAGGCCAGGTCATCTGATGCAGCACTCCATCACTCGCATTTGATTACACAGCCTGGAGTTGTGTATTGGGTCATTATTCTGTTGAAAAACAAATGATAGTCCCACTAAGCGCAAACCAGATGGGATGTCGTATCACTGCAGAATGCTGTGGTAGGCATGCTGGTTAACTGTGCCTTGAATTCTAAATTAATCACAGTGTCACCAGCAAAGCACCCCCAGACCATCACACCTCCATGCTTCACGGTGGGAACCACACATGTGGAGATCATCCGTTCACCTACTCTGAGTTTCACAAAGACACAGCGGTTGAAACCAAAAATCTTAAATTTGGACTCAGACTAAAAAGGACAGATTTCCACCGGTTTAGTGTCCATTGCTTGTGTTTCTTGGCCTAAGCAAGTCTCTTCTTATTATTGGTGTCCTTTAGTAGTGGTTCCTTTGCAGCAATTAGACCATGAAGGGCTGATTCACACGGTCTCCTCGGAACAGTTGATGTTGAGATGTGTCTGTTACTTGAACACTGCATTTATTTGGGCTGCAATCTGAGGTGCAGTTAACTCTAATGAACTTATCCTCAGCAGCAGAGGTAACTCGGGGTCTTCCTTTCCTATGGGGGTGTAACGTCGTTCTGTCTGTTGTTTGAAGAGAGTCAGACCGAAATGCAGCGTGTAGGTTACTCATGACTTTTAATGAAGATAAATGCGGTACAAGAAATAACTGAAGAAGAAAACAACAAACGGAACGTGAACGAATTACAGCCTATCTGGTGACTAACACAGAGACAGGTACAATCACCCACAAAATACAACGCGCACTCAGGCTACCTAAATACGGTTCCCAATCCGAGACAACGAGAATCAGCTGACTCCAATTGGGAATCGCCTCAGGCAGCCAAGCCTAACTAGACACACCCCTAATAATACACAATCCCAATTAATACAAACCCCAATACGAAACACAACATATAAACCCATGTCACACCCTGGCCTACCCAAACATATAACAAAAACACAAGATACAATGACCAAGGCGTGACAGGGGGTCCTCATGAGAGACAGTTTGATTGGTTAAAATCATCAAGAAGCATTAACAAGGCACGCCTGTTATGTGAAATGCATTCAAGGTGACTACCTCATGAAGCTGGTTGAGAGAACATCAAGGCAAAGGGTGGCTATTTTGAAGAATCTCAAATATAAAATATATTTTGATTTGTTTAACACTTTTTTGGTTACTACATGATTCCATGTGTTATTTCATAGTTTTGATGTCATCATTATTATTCCACAGAAATAGTGAAAAATAAAGAAAAACCTTGGAATGAGTAGGTGTGTCCAAACTTTTGTCTGGAACTCAAATCAATCCGCTGAATATAACACTGTACCAGGAAATATTTACTTACAAGCCCTTAACTCAATTTATTGAACTGGTGGTTGGTTAAGAAAACATTTAATAAATAAACTAATGTTAAAAATTTAAATCAAACCAAAAAGTAACACAAGAAAATTACATAACAATAACGAGGCTATATACAGAACTCCTGAGTGGTGCAGCGGTCTAAGGCACCGCATCTCAGTGCAAGAGGCATCACTACAATCCCTGGTTCGAATCCAGGCTGTATCACATCTGGACGTGATTGGGAGTCCCATAGGGTGGCGTCGCAGGGGTAGGCCGTCATTGCAAAGAACTATTTGTTCTTAACTGACTTGCCTAGTTAAATAATAAATACAGGGGGTACAGGTTAGCTGAGGTCATTTGTAAAGTGACTATGCATAGATAATAAACAGCCTGTCAGGAAGTCCCGGATCCAGTTGCAGAGGGAGGTGTTTAGTCCCAGGGTCCTTAGCTTAGTGATGAGCTTTGTGGACACTATGGTCTTGAACACAAAGCTGTAGTCAATGAACAGCATTCTCACACAGGTGGTTTGTTTTTGTCCAAGTGGGAAAGGGCAGTGTGGAGTGCGATTGACCCATCTGTTGGGGCGGTATGCGAATTGGAGTGGGTCTTGAGTTTCCTGCATGATGGTGTTGATGTGAGCTATGACCAGCCTTTCAAAGCACTTCATGAGTTCCGACGTGAGTGCCACATGGCAGTAATCATTTTTGACAGTTACCTTTGCTTTCTTGGGCACAGGGGCTATGGTGGTCTGTTTGAAACATGTAAGTATTACACACTCGGTCAGAGAGAGGTTGAAAATGTCAATAAGAACAGTTGCCAGTTGGTCTGGTCTTTGAGTACACGTCCTGTTAATCCATCTGGCCCCGCAGCCTTGTGAATGTTGATCTGTTTAAAGGTCTTGCTCACATCGGTTACGAAATATCTATAATTAGTGTCCTGCTCCTTGAAAGCGGCATCTCTAGCCTTTAGGTCGATGCGGATGTTGCCTGTAATCCATGGCTTCTGGTTTGTAAATGTACGTAAGGTCACTGTGGGGACGACGTCGTCAATTAACTTATTGATGAAGCCGTTGACTGAGGTGGTATACTCCTCAATCCAGAAGAAAAAGAAACGCACACCTATTAAGACGAGGTGCTGGCTAGCGGAATAGAAAACTTGAAAATAAAAGAGAGCCACACACTCTAGGAGCTCAGATGCAAAAATTGAATTACCAACGTTTCGACAGCCAAGCTGTCTTCATCAGGGTTTGAGTGTGGTGAGGTGGTATACTCCTCAATGCCATTGGATGAATCCCGGAACATATTCCAGTCTGTGTTATCAAAACAGTCCCGTAGCGTAGCATCCACGTCATCTGACCACTTCTTGCTTGTAAGCAGGAGTCAGGAGGATAGAATTATGGTCAGTTTTGCCAAATGGAGGGTGAGGGAGAACTTTGTATGAGTCTCTGTGTGTGGAGTAAAGGTGGTCTAGAGTTTTTTCCCCTCTGGTTGCACATGTGACATGCTGGTATAAATGAAGTAAAAAGTATTTAAGTTTGCCTGCATTAAAAGTCCCCGGCCACTAGGACCACCTCTTCTGGTTGAGCATTTTCTTGTTTGCTTATGTCCTTATAGAGTTGGTTGAGTGCGGTCTTAGTGCCAGCATCGGTTTGTGGTGGTAAATAGACGGATATGAATAATATAGAGGATAACTCTATTGGTAGATAATGTTGTCTACAGCTCATCATGAGGTATTCTACCTCAGGCAAGCAATACCTCGAGACTTCTTTAATATTAGACATCGTGCACCAGCAATTATTTACAAATAGATACACACCCCCACCCCTCATCTTACCAAATGTAGCTGCTCTGTCCTGCTGATTTTCGGAGAAGCCAGGCAGCTCTATATTATCCGTGGCGTCATTCAGCCATGTCTCGGTGAAACATAAGACAGTTTTTAATGTCCCGTTGGTAGGATAGTCTTAGTCATAGGTCGTCCAGTTTGTTTTCCAATGATTGCACGTTGGCCAATAACATAGATGGTAGAGCTGGGTTATCTACACATCGGCAAATTCTTACAAGACATTCCGCCCTCCCACCCCTTTTCTCACACTTACCTCAACACTGATCAATATGAGTCAGAAATGTATTCTTGTGTCAAAATTGACGACAATGTGTAACTAGGACAAATTTGGTCTTAAAGTTAATCTTGTCCAAAACTAAGATTTGCAAAAATGATAGACAAGTGGTTTGTCACTGAATAAAGCGCACCATAACAATTTTCCATGAGTTGGGTTTCTTTTAATCCTGCCCACATAGCTGGCAGCCCCCAAGTAATCATCAATTTAGACCGCAGCTGCACGTGACTTGATTGTAATGCCCACGGTCAATTTGGTTTGACATTCGATATCCCTATGGGGATATATTAATATTATCAATTGTCTTTAGCTCCAAATTTCTATGACTTAGAAACCTCAAACCAACTATTAATTGTAGAAATTCATAGACAAATATTGGAATGCATTTTCATGAGAAAACTAAAAGATGTGCAACATGAAAAAATTGTCGCATTTACTTTGTATAATTTATTGACGGACCCTTACTAGCCCCAGAGAAATCCTTTCCAAAGTCAAACAGACTTTGCCAGGGTTGCACACCAGCCAGCTGGAGCTAATTGGCAAAATTATTTGCCTAACTCTTCCCACCTGCGAACACACACAAGACACCAACGTCAAACCACACCCTGAAACTAACTCTTGTTTGAATTCAGTCATGGCGGGTAGCATTTTTGTATTACAGTTTGACAATTCCTTACACATGATTTCTGAAACTATGGCCCCTTTTCTCTAGACTCTACACACAAAACCCCAAAATGCACACATAACATGCAAAATGTAACACATCTCTTGCAAAACCAAACACTTAATTCAAAACTATTTGAACTCTTCTCAAAATTGTGATTTTGCATCAAAACTCAACACACACACCATCAAATTACTATCTCTTATACATACCAACTACACACAGGTGTGACAAATGTAAAACACTACTATCTTGTGTCTTTTGCATGTTCTGTGTGCATTGGAGTCCATTGCAGTTTGTCATAGCACTCACATGTAAACTCAGCAAAAAAAGAAACGTCCTCTCAATGTCAACTGCGTTTACTTTCAGCAAACTTAACATGAGTAAAAATTTGTATGAACATAACAAGATTCAACAACTAAGACATAAACTGAACAAGTTCCACAGACATGTGACTAACAGAAATTGAATAATGTGTCCCTGAACAAAGGGGGGTCAAAATCAAAAGTAACAGTCCGTATCTGGTGTGGCCACCAGCTGCATTAAGTACTGCATCTCCAATATGGCTGGTGGCATTGTCATGCTGAAGGGTCATGTCAGGATGAGCCTGCAGGAAGGGTAACACATCAGGGAGGAAGATGTCTTCCCTATAACGCACAGTGTTGAGATTGCCTGAAATGACAACAAGCTCAGTCCGATGATGCTGTGACACACTGCCCCAGACCATGACAGACCCTCCACCTCCAAATCGATCTCGCTCTAGAGTACAGGCCTCGGTGTAACGCTCATTCCTCCGACGATAAACGTGAATCCGACCATCACCCCTGGTGAGACAAAACTGTGACTCGTCAGTGAAGAGTACTGTTTTGCTAGTCCTGTCTGGTCCAGCGACAGTGGGTTTGTGCCCATAGGCGATGTTGTTGCCAGTGATGTCTGGTGAGGACCTGCCTTTACAACAGGCCTACAAGCCCTCAGTCCAGCCTCTCTCAGCCTATTGCAGACAGTCTCAGCACTGATGGAGGGATTGTACATTCCTTGTGTAACTCGGGCAGTTGTTGCCATCCTGTACTTGTCCCGCAAGTGTGATGTTCGGATGTACTGATCCTACTGATCCTCTGGTGTTGTTACACATGGTCTGCCACCGCGACGATGATCAGCTGTCCGTCCTGTATCCCTGTCTTAGGTATCTCACAGTACGGACATTGCAATTTATTGCCCTGGCCACATCCGCAGTCCTCATGCCTCCTTGCAGCATGCCTAAGGCACGTTCACACAGATGAGCAGGGAGCCTGTGCATCTTTCTTTTGGTGTTTTTCAGAGTCAGTAGAAAGGCCTCTTTAGTGTCACAAGTTTTCATAACTGTGACCTTAATTGCCTACCATCTGTAAGCTGTTAGTGTCTTAACAACCATTCCACAGGCGCATGTTCATTAATTGTTTATGTTTCGATGGAACAAGCATGGGAAACAGTGTTTAAACCCTTTATAATGAAGATCTGTGAAGTTATTTGGATTTTTACGAATTATCTTTGAAAGACCAGGTCCTGATAAATGGATGTTTTTCTTTGCTGAGTTTACTTGTATGTGCACAAATATATTCAGTATGTATGCATATTCAGTATATGTTTACACTATAAAACAGAAATGCAAGGGGAAAAATTGTTTTTCTCAAAACCTTGTATTTTTATCCAGATTTCGGTATGAACAGTAACAGACAAAACAAATACAGTAGAAGATAAACAAATAGGCTTGTTACTATAAAGAAAAAAACTATTATGGTGCATCTGGTCTCCTATTTGGGTCTGGCCACAACACAGAATCAACATCACAAGTTGATGTTCTCTCTGCCTAAACAGTGAGGGAAGTAGTGTCTGAAGTAGTGTATCCAGCCCTGGCATGCCCCCTCGTTCATGCCACCACAGGCCTCCTCCGTCGCCTGGAGAATGGGTATGCGTTGGTGGGGTTGGCAATCATATACTTCCCAACGTCACGCCAAAAATGACTTCCATTGGGTTTAGAAATGGAGAATATGGTGGCAGTTTGAGCATCAAAACTTGATGGTCAATGAACCAACTGTGGCCCAGAGCAGCCCGGTGGTATCTTACGTTGTCCCAGATGACAACAAACCTGGACGGCTCTGGCCCATTCCTCTGGTCATTGGGAATGAGGATATTATGCAGGGTGTCAAGGAAGGTGATAATGTGGGCAGTATTGTAAGGACCAAGAGTGGCATGATGGACACCGTTCTGACTAATGGCTGCACACATTGTGATGTTGACACCATGCTGTCCAGGAACATTGACGATGGCGTGGTGTCCTATGAGTTTTCTTCCCTGCGCCTTGTTTTGGCTAGGTTAAAGTCGACCTCGTCAACGTGGACAAAAATCATAATGCTCTGCAGCAGCATCTAGATACATAACTCTGAAACAGACAAAACATTATTGTATGACAGTATGAATAGACAGAGTAGTCAATATGTAGCACAATCCACTGGAACACAGTACCAATGACAGGATAGTATAGCTTACTTCTACGTATTCATAGCGCAGTTGTTTCATACGAGCTGCTTCATATGAATCTGATGGCGTTTCAGGAGATGGTCAAGTGCGGATAAACTCACCCCATTTATGTTACTGAATGTTGTGTTGTCAGTGATGTGGTGTTGCAGTTGTCGTAAACGTATGCTGTTGTTTGAAATGACCGTACACACTATGTGTTGTTCCTGCTCTGCTGTGAACAGCGTTTCTTCCTCCATTGAAGGGATGTCTAGGAATTCTGCCAAAACATGATGTGAATGGTTAGGGTGCAGGATTTCCTTCAGTATGAAATGTGACTGTAGTGCTGTAAGTGTTGCAGTGCTGTACGTACAGTAACATGGTATAGAGGGTAGGTTTTTACCTGATCTCGTTTCGAAATGTCCGGATGACACTTGCTGCAGTGTAGTGGCTCAAGTTAGGCTGGACCCTCTGCCCAGCCTCCCTAAAACTCAAACCATGGTTGACCACATGGTCAGCCAAAGTCGCCCCGGATCTCATCTGTGATTGTTCTCCTTCCTCCTCTTCCTTGTCCCACTCCTCGTCCTCATCCTCTTTCTCCCCCTCATCCTCCTCGTCCCCCTCTTACTCTCACTCCTCATCCTCTAACTCTCTCTCCAAAACTGGTCTCCATTGTTGTCCAAACCAAGAAAGCCAACCTGAAGCCTATTTATAGTGCTCAAGCTCTGATTTCTAAGTGAAGAAATGAGCTATAAGTGTTTTCACACGTGAGCACTGGATGTAGGTAATCGGTAAATGCGTGTGGCATTTTGATTGGCAGTGTTTTCCAAACCAAACACGAGACCTGTTCGTTTTGAATGATGTGTCTAATGTAGAGAACTGTGTTTAGTGTTTTGCAAAGTGTTTTACAATTGGAAACTGAGTGTAAAGCAGATTGCTTGAGTGTAAACTGAGTGTAAAGTGCGTGCAGTTTTGCAGACTTGGTCTGAAGATTAGGTACACGAGTTAATGGTTTCACTGAGTGTGCCTCAAGTACCACGTTTAGTGTGTAAGCAATTGTAAAAACCTGTAACCAAATCTAAAATGAGGACAAATCAGGAAATGCAGTCGTCCTTTAAGTGCCAAATAAAGTAACAGGGTTGACCTTAACAGAGTTGACAATTTCATTTGAAATCAGCCATTAATCCCCTCATGACAGGGGGAATGGAAGCTTGTTGTGTGCAACAGGGAGAGGTAATTGAATGCAAGCTTCAAAAACAAGAAATAAATTGCTAAACCATTTCTACTGTCTTTTTATGTGTAACAGGGTTGACATATTACCCTTGACCTGCTTGGTTTTCCACCACAAAACACTAGAAATGGCCAAAAAGAGTAGAACCAACTCACCTTCTTTTACCCTATGATTTGACTATTAAATGTTTAATGTTTAAAAAAAAGGATTTTAAAAGGAATTATTTCACTATATTAAAACGAGAGTTCAGTTCACGTAACAGGGTTGGCACAGATGTAAATGAATCACTAATCACATTAAATAATGACTGTCAAAGCAACAAAATAACTAGGGCTTTACAATGATGGTGAAACTTAGAGACATTTTGGGATTTAGTGGGTTGAAATCTTCCTAAAAGTGACACAGGGTTGACGGAGGGAGATGTAAAAACTCTGAATTTTGGCACTTCAGCAATATTAAATATTCATATTAAAAGTAGGGTGTATTGAATTATCCATGTGGTCTATATTAAAGGGCATTTCATTCCATATAACAGGCTTTTAAAATCCAATATTTGTGCACAATATCTACTTCAAATAGCAAAGGGATGCAAAAGGCACTGCTTTTGTGGAATGACCCTCTTATCGGCCATTTTAGCAGCTACGTCACCATCCAGAACTTGTTTCTACAATTCATTTTTACAGTGCGTTAAACTCTCCATCTGCAATTTGTAAAATGTGGTCTTTTCTGTTCCTAACCGGAATATTGTTTCAGAACCCTTGTGCATCAGGACAGTTGATTCGAAAGATGTCCTGATTTATATGTACAGATACTGAAAATGATCATTCAAAAACTAACATCTGAACTACATTGCTGTGCAAAGGGTTGCCTACTGTAAACACATTTTATTTGACTCTGTATTACTCATTATGAATTACTTTATGATGTGTCAGGCTGCAGGCGAGGCTTGTGAATGTGATGGTTACCAATTGAAGAGCACCCCACAGTTTCTGTTCTGATACTTTTCATGATGTCTACATTTCCTTTCTGTTGAGGCTCCTCCAGTTTCCCCTGGACTTTGGCTTTCACAGTGCAACACTCTGCCTCTTCCTCTTTCTCTCTGCTCTGGCCAACTCCTCTGCCTTTTACAGACAGCCGTACTGTAACACAAGGGTGAATGTCACTGAGTTAATCCTGCTTTATTCAATTAGGAAGACTGGGAGGGAAGCGGATGGAAAAAAGGATATAAAATAGCCACACTACTGGGAAAGGAAACATTGCTACAGAATATCAACACAGGAGTTGATAACCAAGTATATCTATCAGTCAGTGTACGGTATGAATGTAGCTCTTGGAGAAAATGCGTTAACTAGGCAGCTTCCATGGAGGCCTGTCATATAGTGTATTCTGGTCCCTTGTCAACCTTACTGAATCTCACAGAATTCTCAGAGATATACTGTTCATGGTGCTGCACATGATTATGCACAGGACATGGGAATCGATTACTTTGGAGTCATTTGAGTCTAAAGCAACTGTGCTTGGGGCTTCTTATTCTGTTTCTATCTCCTTGCGTACAGATGAATGTCCATAATAACACATTTGGGAAGGGAGGAAACACATAAGAAACCTACCGTATGAGTTTGATAATCCATGATGACTTTTTATGCTATTTACTACTGTATGAGATGCTGTTCTTAACCATTATATCTTAATCATTGATGCTCCCAACTTGTTGTGGATCACTTTATGTACACACAGTACATACTCAAACACACAGCAAGAAGCATGCATACAGTAATTCATGGTTATAACCTGACATAGTGTATGTATTACTTGTCCTCTGTCATATCACAGATCTATTTATGATTAAAGAGTTTTATATTGTCTGTGCACGGCTGTGGTTATTGATTGTGTTTTTTTTGTGAAAGGGATCTGGATTCAGGGACTACACCCATCCTTGGTGGCATTACAGACTGCGAAACAAAATGAATCATTGCTGTGAGGAACGTTTGTCCTTATTGAATGGGGTCCCTCAAGCGGTTGTAAAATGATCAATCATTCTTCCAGCTCTGTAATTCACTGTATAGGGAGTAGATGGAGGGGGAGAGAAGGAGGAGGAGGAGAAGGAGGAGGGAGAGAGAGATTATTTCCTTGCGGATTTCTGCATTTCTCTTTCTACGCTTCCTGGAGTTGCCCTCCAGTGAGGTATGTTTTTCAAACTCAAGTCACATTATTATTTGAGAGCCACAAAAGCTTCTGTTAGAATGAAATCAATATTGTGTTGCCGTCTTAATTAATGAGACAATTGTGGGACAGAGAGCAAGATTATTGACCTGCAGTTTGCTGCCAGAAGATGTGCCTGCATACACACACTCTCACAAGCATGCACATGTACACATGTACATATATACACAGAAAGATGGATAGAACGATCAAGATTACAGTGATGGCCTATAGCCCGTTAGCCAGGCTTCTAGTTGGGAATGAGAATAATACTGCCTTGACTGTCTATATAAAGGAATAGGAACCTCAACCCCAGTTAGTTTGGTTGCTGCCTGCTTCATCATGAATATCATGTGACCTGCCGTTTCAGTTTTATCTTCACCTGCACCAGAGAGTAGACTATACCCTTCACAATAACAGTTATATCTTCAGCAGCACCAGAGAGTAGACTATACCCTTCCCAATAACAGTTATATCTTCACCTGCACCAGATAGTAGACTATACCCTTCCCAATAACGGTTAGTTACTATCTTCAATAACAGTTATATCTGACCAGCACCAGAGAGTAGACTATACCCTTCCCAATAACAGTTTTATCTTCACCTGCACCAGAGAGTAGACTATACCCTTCCCAATAACAGTTTTATCTTCACCTGCACCAGAGAGTAGACTATACCCTTCCCAATAACAGTTTTATCTTCACCTGCACCAGAGAGTAGACTATACCCTTCCCAATAACAGTTATATCTTCACCTGCACCAGAGAGTAGACTATACCCTTCCCCAGTTATATCTTGAGCAGCACCCAACCCTTCCCAATAACAGTTATATCTAGACTATACCCTTCCCAATAACAGTTATATCTTGAGCAGCACCAGAGAGTAGACTATACCCTTCCCAATAACAGTTATATCTTCAGCAGCACCAGAGAGTAGACTATACCCTTCCCAATAACAGTTATCTTCAGCAGCACTAGAGAGTAGACTATACACTTCCCAATAACAGTTTTATCTTCACCTGCACCAGAGAGTAGACTATACCCTTCCCAATAACAGTTATATCTTCACCTGCACCAGAGAGTAGACTATACCCTTCCCAATAACAGTTATATCTTGAGCAGCACCAGAGAGTAGACTATACCCTTCCCAATAACGGTTATATCTTGAGCAGCACCAGAGAGTAGACTATACCCTTCCCAATAACAGTTATATCTTGACCAGCACCAGAGAGTAGACTATACCCTTCCCAATAACAGTTTTATCTTCACCTGCACCAGAGAGTAGACTATACCCTTCCCAATAACAGTTTTATCTTCTTGACTATACCCTTCCCAATAACAGTTTTATCTTCACCTGCACCAGAGAGTAGACTATACCCTTCCCAATAACAGTTATATCTTCACCTGTAGACTATACCCTTCCCAATAACAGTTATATCAGCAGCACCAGAGAGTAGACTATACCCTTCCCAATAACAGTTATATCTTGAGCAGCACCAGAGAGTAGACTATACCCTTCCCAATAACAGTTATATCTTGAGCAGCACCAGAGAGTAGACTATACCCTTCCCAATAACAGTTATATCTTGAGCAGCACCAGAGAGTAGACTATACCCTTCCCAATAACAGTTATATCTTGAGCAGCACCAGAGAGTAGACTATACCCTTCCCAATAACAGTTATATCTTCACCTGAGACTATACCCTTCCCAATAACAGTTATATCTTGCAGCCCCAGAGAGTAGACTATACCCTTCCCAATAACAGTTATATCTTGAGCAGCACCAGAGAGTAGACTATACCCTTCCCAATAACAGTTATATCTTGAGCAGCACCAGAGAGTAGACTATACCCTTCCCAATAACAGTTATATATTGAGCAGCACCAGAGAGTAGACTATACCCTTCCCAATAACAGTTATATCTTGAGCAGCACCAGAGAGTAGACTATACCCTTCCGAAAAACAGTTATATCTTCACCTGCACCAGAGAGTAGACTATACCCTTCCCAATAACAGTTATATCTTGAGCAGCCCCAGAGAGTAGACTATACCCTTCCCAATAACAGTTATATCTTCACCTGCACCAGAGAGTAGACTATACCCTTCCCAATAACAGTTATATCTTGAGCAGCCCCAGAGAGTAGACTATACCCTTCCCATTAACAGTTATATCTTGAGCAGCCCCAGAGAGTAGACTATACCCTTCCCAATAACAGTTTTATCTTGAGCAGCCCCAGAGAGTAGACTATACCCTTCCCAATAACAGTTTATCTTCACCTGAGACTATACCCTTCCCAATAACAGTTATATCTTCAGCACCAGAGAGTAGACTATACCCTTTCCCATTAACAGTTATATCTTGAGCAGCCCCAGAGAGTAGACTATACCCTTCCCAATAACAGTTATATCTTCACCTGCACCAGAGAGTAGACTATACCCTTCCCAATAACAGTTTTATCTTCACCTGCACCAGAGAGTAGACTATACCCTTCCCAATAACAGTTATATCTTCACCTGCACCAGAGAGTAGACTATACCCTTCCCAATAACAGTTATATCTTGAGCAGCACCAGAGAGTAGACTATACCCTTCCCAATAACAGTTATATCTTGAGCAGCACCAGAGAGTAGACTATACCCTTCCCAATAACAGTTATATCTTGAGCAGCACCAGAGAGTAGACTATACCCTTCCCAATAACAGTTATATATTGAGCAGCACCAGAGAGTAGACTATACCCTTCCCAATAACAGTTATATCTTTAGACTATACAATTCCCAATAACAGTTATATCTTGAGCAGCACCAGAGAGTAGACTATACACTTCCATTAACAGTTTTATCTTCAGCAGCACCAGTAGACTATATCTTCCCAATAACAGTTATATCTTGAGCAGCACCAGAGAGTAGACTATACACTTCCCATTAACAGTTTTATCTTCAGCAGCACCAGAGAGTAGACTATACCCTTCCCAATAACAGTTATATCTTGAGCAGCACCAGAGAGTAGACTATACAATTCCCAATAACAGTTTTATCTTCAGCAGCACCAGAGAGTAGACTATACACTTCCCATTAACAGTTTTATCTTCAGCAGCACCAGAGTAGACTATACCCTTCCCAATAACAGTTTTATCTTCAGCAGCACCAGAGAGTAGACTATACCCTTCCCATTAACAGTTTTATCTTAACAGTTACCCTTCCCATTAACAGTTTTATCTTCAGCAGCACCAGAGAGTAGACTATACCCTTCCCATTAACAGTTTTATCTTCAGCAGCACCAGAGAGTAGACTATACCCTTCCCATTAACAGTTCTATCTTCAGCAGCACCAGAGTAGACTATACCCTTCCCATTAACAGTTTTATCTTCAGCAGCACCAGAGAGTAGACTATACCCTTCCCATTAACAGTTTTATCTTCAGCAGCACCAGAGAGTAGACTATACCCTTCCCATTAACAGTTTTATCTTCAGCAGCACCAGAGTAGACTATACCCTTCCCATTAACATTTTTATCTTCAGCAGCACCAGAGAGTAGCCTATACCCTTCCCATTAACAGTTTTATCTTCAGCAGTACCAGAGAGTAGACTATACCCTTCCCATTAACAGTTTTATCTTCAGCAGCACCAGAGTAGACTATACCCTTCCCATTAACAGTTTTTTGCAGCATCCTAAGTAGCACCTTATTCCCTATAGGCTGTAGTGTACCACTTTTGTCAAAATAAGTGCACTATATATGCAATAGGGTTCCATTTGGGACACACCTGTTATCAATGACAGACCAGTGAGCACATCCTGCAGGCAAAACCTTGAAACTAGATCTCATAGACTTCCTATGCAATCTATTTTGCTTTCATGAAGTGAGAAATTTCATACCACATTCACACAGTGTGACAAAAGAAAAAGGAGTCTGAACAAAACTATCTAGGGGTCAGTCTAACCATTGATTATCATATTTGGACATTTATTTATTCAGTTTATTGTTCATGACGCAAGTAATGGAATAAATAGGGTAAATCTACAGTAACTACCAGATGTAGTTTTTTTTTTTTTTTTTGGGGGGTTCAAACTAGATGTTGAACTTACGTGGTACGCACAGTGGAATAGGGGAACCCAAGAGCAGACTCAGACGAGGAGATTGGGATGAAGTAAACATGGTATTTATTGAAACACATTTACATTACATTTAAGTCATTTAGCAGACGCTCTTATCCAGAGCGACTTACACAGGGGGAAGATGGAGAGCAGGCTAGGGGATGCTCGGGTGCGTTGCAGGGAACCATGTGTCAAGGCTGAGGCTGGAGCGAGAGGGGTTGGGACAGGGTAAGCAGGTCCGGAGGGGAATCCAAGGGAGTAGTAGAGTGGGGAATCCAGGACAGAGTAGCAGGATGACGAGACGTGGGACTGGAGACAGGGACCAGAGTCAGAGCAGGCGGAACTGCAGCGGGGAGAGGAAAACAGTGTCAGGCAAGGAGAACAGTGTCAGGCAATGAAAACAGTGTCAGGCAAGTAGAACAGTGTCAGGCAAGGAAAACAGTGTCAGGCAATGAAAACAGTGTCAGGCAAGGAGAACAGTGTCAGGCAAGGAGAACAGTGTCAGGCAATGAAAACAGTGTCAGGCAATGAAAACAGTGTCAGGCAATGAAAACAGTGTCAGGCAAGGAAAACAGTGTCAGGCAATGAAAACAGTGTCAGGCAATGAAAACAGTGTCAGGCAAGGAAAACAGTGTCAGGCAAGGAAAACAGTGTCAGGCAATGAAAACAGTGTCAGGCAAGGAAAACAGTGTCAGGCAATGAAAACAGTGTCAGGCAAGGAAAACAGTGTCAGGCAAGGAAAACAGTGTCAGGCAAGGAAAACAGTGTCAGGCAAGGAAAACAGTGTCAGGCAAGGAAAACAGTGTCAGGCAAGGAAAACAGTGTCAGGCAAGGAAAAC
This sequence comes from Oncorhynchus gorbuscha, assembly GCF_021184085.1. Lineage (NCBI taxonomy): Eukaryota > Metazoa > Chordata > Actinopteri > Salmoniformes > Salmonidae > Oncorhynchus > Oncorhynchus gorbuscha. The sequence goes on from NC_060178.1 coordinate 19,437,580, forward strand.
CGTGTCAGGCAAGGAAAACAGTGTCAGGCAAGGAGAACAGTGTCAGGCAAGGAGAACAGTGTCAGGCAAGGAAAACAGTGTCAGGCAACGAAAACAGTGTCAGGCAAGGAGAACAGTGTCAGGCAAGTAAAACAGTGTCAGGCAAGGAGAACAGTGTCAGGCAAGGAAAACAGTGTCAGGCAAGGAGAACAGTGTCAGGCAAGTAAAACAGTGTCAGGCAAGGAGAACAGTGTCAGGCAAGGAAAACAGTGTCAGGCAAGGAAAACAGTGTCAGGCAAGGAAAACAGTGTCAGGCAAGGAGAACAGTGTCAGGCAAGGAAAACAGTGTCAGGCAAGGAGAACAGTGTCAGGCAAGGAAAACAGTGTCAGGCAATGAAAACAGTGTCAGGCAATGAAAACAGTGTCAGGCAATGAAAACAGTGTCAGGCAAGGAAAACAGTGTCAGGCAATGAAAACAGTGTCAGGCAATGAAAACAGTGTCAGGCAATGAAAACAGTGTCAGGCAATGAAAACAGTGTCAGGCAATGAAAACAGTGTCAGGCAATGAAAACAGTGTCAGGCAAGGAAAACAGTGTCAGGCAAGGAAAACAGTGTCAGGCAAGGAGAACAGTGTCAGGCAAGGAAAACAGGCACAGCAGGATAACAGGCTCCAATAGTAACAACGCTTGACGCGTAGACTGACTGAGCAGAGATTACGATCTGGCAGAGTGGAAGTGGCAGGGATGAGTATTTGTAGAGGTCTTGATTATGGAACAGGTTGCAGCAGGTGGGGGATCTGACTCCAGCACACCTGTCTCTGCCCACACAATCACACACACACACAAAGAGAGAGGGAGAGGAAGAGAGTACTGGGGGAGTGGCGGCAGGTCAAGGAGACACAGGATGAGCAGTAGAGGGCGTTGCTGGAGCACATGTGACATTACGTCTGTGCCCAGTGGGTGGGGAGTCATCACTGGGGTGGCTGGTGTTGATAAGAATCTGTGTGTGTGTGTGTGTGTGAGCGAGAGTGTTTTTGTTTGTGTATGAGGGGTAGCTACGTGATGCAGCACACATCTCTAATCACATCATCTGGTCATGACCAGATCACACCTGCTTTGCCTCCTATCAACAGTGGCATAGCAATGATTCTGCCCTGTTCTCTGTTGTATATTTAATCACATCTCAGTCTGGCTGCAGTACAGTAGGTGTTACTATGTGTTGTCACTGGGGTTGAAAGTAGGAGAGTTACAAGCTCCCAACCTGTAGTTCATAGTTGAATAGCTAATCAAGCAAATATTACTCTCTACCCATTCATTATTTGACCATTTTCAATAACTCAAAGGGAACCAGACACAGAATATCAAAAAAAAGACACAAGGAAAATGTTGATCTTTATTCAAAATAGATAATCAGTTGCAATTCTTCTTCATACCAACAGGTGTCAATGTAGCATAACCAAAAAGCCTGTCTGCAAGCTGACAATGGATTTTGTTGGCTGGATACACATAACACTGCATATTTCCCCAGATCTGCTAATTTCATGTATGCTGAACAAAAGTATAAGTTATAGTACATATAAGGAAATCAGTCAATTGAAATACTAATCTCTCTGTACTTTGCTCCATTCATCTTTCCATAATTTCTGACTAGTCTTCCAGTCCCTGTCTCTGAAAAACATCCCCACAGAATGATGCTGCCACCACCATGCTTCACCGTAGGGATGGTGCCAGGTTTCCTCCAGACCTGACACTTGGCATTCAGGCCAAAGAGTTCCATCTTGGTTTCATTAGACCAGAGGATCTTGTTTCTCATGATCTGAGAGTCTTTAGGTGTCTTCTGGCAAACTCTAAGCGGGGTGTCATGTGCTTTCTACTGAGGAGTTGCTTCCGTCTGGACACTCTACCATAAAGGCATGATTTGTGGAGTTCTGCAGAGATGGTTGTCCTTCTGGAATGTTCTCCCCTCTCCACAGAGGAACTCTGGAGTTCTCTCAGAGTGACCATTGGGTTCTTGGTCATTGTCAACTGTGGGACCTTGTCAACTGTGGGACCAACTGTGGGACAGGTGTGTGTCTTTCCAAATCATGTCCAATCAATTGGATTTACCACAGGTGGACTCCAGTCATGTTGTAGAAACACCTCAAGGACGATCGCAAAGGGCATGAATAGTTATGTAAATAAGGTATTTCTGTTTTTTTAATGAAATATATTGGCTAAGATGTCTAAAAACCTGTTCTCACTTCGTCGTTATGGGGTATTGTGTGTAAATTCATTAGGATTAAAAAAAAATCCATTTTAGAACAAGGCAGTAACGTAACAAAATGTGGAAAAAGGGAAGGGGTCTGAGTACTCTACATATACTACATGACCAACAGTATGTTGACACCTGCTCGTCAAACATCTCATTCCAAAATCATGGGCATTAACATGGAGTTGGTCCCCCCTTTGCTGTTATAACAGTCTCCACTCATCTATGAAGGTTTTCCACTAGGAAGGCTTTCCACAATGTTGGAACATTGCTGCGGGGACTGCTGTTGGGCGATTAGGCCTTGCTCGCAGTCGGCGTTCCAATTCATCCCAAAGGTGTTCGATGGGGTTGACGTCAGGACTCTGTGCAGGCCAGTGAAGTTCTTACACACTGATTTCAAAGTTGGAAGCACAGAATTGTCTAGAATGTCATTGTATGCTGTAGCATTAAGATTTCCCTTCACCAGAACGAAGGTGTCTAACCCGAACCATGAAAAACAGACATTATTCCTCCTCCACCAAACTTTACATTTGGCACTATGCATTCGGCCAGGTAGCGTTCTCCTGGCATCTGCCAATACCAGATTTGTCAGTTAGACTGACAGATGGTGACGCATGGTTCATCACTCCAGAGAATGCAATTCCATTGCTCCAGAGTCCAATGGTGGCGAGCTTTACAACACTCCAGCCGACGCTTGGCATTGCTCATGGTGATCTTAGGCTTGTGTGCGGCTGCTCGGCCATGGAAACCCATATCATGAAGCACCTGATGAACAGTTATTTTGCTGACATTGCTTCCAGAGGCAGTTTGGAACTAGGTAGTGAGTGTTGCAACTGAGGACAGACAATTATTACACACTACACGCTTCAGCACTTGGTGGGCCCGTTCGGTGAGCTTGTGTGGCCTACCACTTCACGGCTGAGCCGTTGTTGCTCCTAGATGTTTCCACTTTAGTATAACATCACTTACTGTTGACCGAGGCAGCTCTAGCAGGGCAGAAATTTGACAAACTGACTTGTTCTAACGGTACCATTCTATATCGGTGCCACTTTGAAAGTCACTGAGCTCTTTAGTAAGGCCATTCTTTTGCCAATGTTTGTCTATGGAGATTGCATGGCTGTGTGCTCGATTTTATACACCTGTCAGCAACGGGTGAGGCTGAAATAGCCAAATCCACTACTTTAAAGGTGTCCAAACTTTTGTATATATAGTGTACAAAAGACCCACAGTTAGGAAGGGCGCGCCCAACAATTTTGCAACCACTGCCCTAATGGAAGATCAGTCTCCCCTGTTGTGGCTTTCCCTTACTCCATCCCTCTCTAACATTCTCTCCCTCCCTCCTTACTGCCACCATCACGCCTTCCACCCCCCTACCCCCTCCACTTGACCCAACCCAGGGTTTCGCACCCCAGCCCCAGGGGAGCCACTGTCGGGCCCAGCTCTACTCTGCTCCCCTCCTCACCCCTCCTCTCTTCTTCTTGCCGCTGCTTTGAATGTGCTTCCAATTACAGACAAAAGAGAGGCGGCCCTGTGTGTGTAGCATGTGGTTCCATTTAGAGCAGGTGAAACAATGTAGGAAAATAGATCCGTCATCCGTCGCATTCCGGAGGCCAGTGAGAACGGCGCTAAATCATAGCAAAGCTAATCCTCGGGGGAGGGGTTCGTCCAGGGCCCCGCCGGGCCGGCTTCTCTTACAGGGGCCCGCCGTGGTTCTCAGAGTGGATCACCACAGGGGGGCCTCATAGCAATCTCTCTCTCTCTCTCTCTCTTGGTCTCTCATGTAATCTCTGTCTTGGTCTCTCTGTTGTTCTCTTCCTGTCTCTCTCTCTGTATAATTTGGTTATTATTGTTTTGCCAGCTCTCTCTCTCTCTCTCTTTCTCTCTGAAGTCCTCTGTTAGGTTATAATGCAAGCCTGAGATTCCACAGCCTAGTCCCTCTCTGACCCACTGTCTCCCCAGGTCCCCAGGTGTTCCTGCTAAAAACAATGGAGGAAATATCAAATTAAATTTTTGCACAGTGGTGGAGGCGTGGAGGGGTATGAGAGCAGAGAGCAAAGCGCAGAGAGTTGAGAGCAGAGAGCTGGGAGCCGAGAGCTGTCTTGATCTGATTCTATCATAGCTCTATAACACCCCTCCCTCATGTCTCCAGCTTTTCACGTGAACACTTGGAGAAGGTGAAGGAGTTTGCATGTGGTTGTAGTCAGTTCAAGCAGTTTGGACATATTCGACTAGCTAACTCCTGTTAGAAAGAATGTAGGTTAATGCAGCATGAGGGGGTTGGACATCTCACTTTCATTTGGGCTTTACAGGCGGAGGAGGGGAGGCATAGGGTGGGTCAGAGGCATTAAATCACTAGATGTTCTGCGTCCCGCTACTTTATAGGAGTAGCGCCCCGCCAGGCCCTCTCACAAGCACCCAGTAAAGCTCTGACATGCAGAATGAAAAGAGCAGGATGAAAGAGAAGCTGTATTTTTAGCAACCGAAAGAACGGACTGAACGTCCATTGATTACACACAGAGCCGAAGCAACTGGACTCTCCATTAGAGAGAGAGAGAGCTACCACGGGACTCTCACTGTCGGAGTGCTTTCACAGCAGAGAGAGAGCTACCACGGGACTCTCACTGTCGGAGTGCTTTCACAGCAGAGAGAGGAACACGGAGGTAGGCCAGAGTCATTTTAGGAGACCCCTGCCAAAACCAACCCAATCTCCTGTTAAAAATGTGAAGGCTTAGTTTCCATGGGTCTCACAAGGCCTTTGCAGTGTGCTTTGTGCACCCCCCCCCCTCCCGACATTCCAAGGGCTGATCCAGGTTTTTATATTTATGTAAAACCAGAAATTAAAGTTAACATTAATTGTTCTGGAGTCCATTTGCGTTTTAAGCTAATGAGCATGAGGAATGTTCCAGTTTCCCCTAAAAAAAGCTTTTTTACTGGCTCCACTAAACAAGAGTCTTTTTTTAGACATTTTCATTTCATTTTAAAAGGGGCAGAGCTCCGAAAATGGAAACTGCATTAGATGTACTGTCCCAAAATGTGTTTTAACAAGCTCATGAATTGCAGTGCACTTTGATTGCTGATTGTAGTTAATATCAGGAAACAGAAGATTACAGTCCATTATGTCCCAGGACTGATTATACCAAGTCTCCATGACTCTCCCTCATATACAGTCCTCTTTCTCTTTCCCCCTCCCTCTCTCTCCTCCCCTCTTTATCTCTCCTTTCCTTCCCCCTTACCTCAATTCTTTCTCTGCTGTTTTTCTCTGCTTCTCTTTCTTCCTCTCTGAGTGAGCTGTAAAGCCTATGACAGCAATGTGCAAAGGACTAGATTCATGATAATGTCAAAACACACTATTTCAGTTGTTGGATCATCACCTTCCCCGCTGTTCTACAGCCCAGGGCTTCCTGTCCTTTACCACCCAACCATGGTATGTTCCCAAAGGGACAACCAATAGAACAACCAGCTCCTGGCCTCTCAACTCTCTTACAGTCCAACGGAGAGAGACATGGACACACACAGGAAGTCGTCCGTCCTGTGGCTTGGCAGTGCTCCCCTCATTATGCCCTAATTCCTCTGATCCCCCCCCCTGGTTGCCCCCTGCACCTCCACTGTCCTGCGGGAGAAACCCCCCATTATGGAGCTAATGAACTGTATCCTAGAATCTGATAGCAGCTAAACCATAATCAGACCTCTGCTGCTCAGTTGTTCCTTTTCAGTGAACAATTAACCCTGCAATAAATCACCCTATCTCACCCTATCTCACCCTATCTCACCCAATAAATCACCCTATCTCACCCTATCTCACCCAATAAATCACCCTATCTCACCATATCTCACCCAATAAATCACCCTATCTCACCCTATCTCACCCAATAAATCACCATATCTCACCCTATCTCACCCAATAAATCACCCTATCTCACCATATCTCACCCAATAAATCACCCGATCTCACCCTATCTCACCCAATAAATCACCCTATCTCACCCAATAAATCACCCTATCTCACCCAATAAATCACCCTATCTCACCCTATCTCACCCAATAAATCACCCGATCTCACCCTATCTCACCCAATAAATCACCCTATCTCACCCTATCAAACCCAATAAATCACCCTATCTCACCCTATCTCACCCAATAAATCACCTGATCTCACCCTATCTCACCCAATAAATCACCCTATCTCACCCAATAAATCACCCTATCTCACCCTATCTCACCCAATAAATCACCCTATCTCACCCTATCTCACCCAATAAATCACCCTATCTCACCCTGTCTCACCCAATAAATCACCCTATCTCACCCTGTCTCACCCAATAAATCACCCTATCTCACCCAATAAATCATCCTATCTCACCCTATCTCACCCAATAAATCACCCTATCTCACCCTATCTCACCCAATAAATCACCCTATCTCACTCAATAAATCACCCTATCTCACCCAATAAATCACCCTGTCTCACCCTGTCCTGCCTGAAGCTGCACCGTCACATGGGTCAGGATAGGTATCGATGAAACAGGGGATAAGTCAGAGAGCTTGGGGTTACAGATGCAGTAACCCCGCATGCGATTGAAGTTTGAAAACGTATGATTATGTGAAGGGGGAATGGGTGGATAGGGCCCCCTTGAGAGTGGGTTTTCCGGGTTTAGATGAGAGAAGTGAAGTGAGCAGTGTTTAGGATTAGAGTAGTAATCGCTGTTAACCGAAGGTAAGGCCCAGCTTCAGCACTATAGTGTTGTGTAAACTGTCAGGGCAGTAATGCATGCTCTGTTGTGATACATTTATCTCCTTGTCTTTCATCAATAGACTAAATCTGTGTTTCAAATGGCATCCTATTCCCTATATAGTACAAGCCTTTTGACCAGGGACTAGGTCAAAAGTAGTGCATTAAGGTACATAGGGAATAGAGTGCTGTCTCCGATGTACCGCTGCTACCCGCCCCCACCACCACTACAGCGAAACAAGAAAAATCAAGACAGCTAATCAAGACAAAGCTCCTGTACTGCTGAGAGTCAGTTGGTTACTTAGTTTATTCACTCCGCTGGGTGTTCTGAAGGAAATGGAGTGTTGATGTATTGAGAAATGGCATGATTATTCTATTGACCATAAGGTCCTAATCAATTTGCCCATTAAACGTGCAAGATGTTCAGTTCCCATTTCCTGATGGTGCCTTGATGCGTTGATTAAACCCTGGTATCACTTCCCCATCCTGTTGAGACTGGGATGATTATTTCACTCAATCACTTTCATGTTTACCTAATTGTTTAATTTCAATCAGCGCCTCACTGATTATTCTTTGAGAACTGGTGATGTTTACTCTTTGCATGTAACTCTACACCACGGTCCACTAATGTAGGGCAGATCTGTTGATCGTTGGCTTCCTTTGGAAAGTTGAATGTTTTTGATACAGTGCTTCCGCCACCAGATTGATCCAGATCAGCCTTTTGATCTCTTACAAGTCAAACTGAATCAATATGTGCCAGAAGTCCAGAACCCAGTGGGTAAGGGCATATACAGTATAGGCTGCTAAATATTATAATATGTGTTATTTGTGAGACTGAGTTTCTGTTTTCACAGATCCAATGATACTTCCAGCGCTTGCTCTCAGATATGTGTGCAGTGCTCTCAGCCACTCACACATCATGTGATTGATGTAAAAATAATGTTCATTAAACTGTCAATTTGTTAAAAGTATTATTTCATCAAAAGCTCTATGGTCTATTATTATGAAAGGAGCTGAACTGTCTCATTAGGGCCACATGAAAAATTCTACAGTATACTATGGTATAAATACTATAGTATACTATGGTATAAATACTATAATATGCTAAGATAAATACAATAATATACTAAAACAATAAGGCACAAGGAGGTGTGGTATATGGCCAAAATACCATGGCTAAAGGCTGTTCTTATGCACGATGCAACGCAGAGTGCCTGAATACAACCCTTAGCAGTGGTATATTCTCCATATACCACAACCCCCTGAGGTGCCTTGTAGCTGTTATAAACTGTTACAAACTTAATAAGAACAGTCATAATAAATGTTTTGTCATACCCGTGCTATACAGTCTTACCGTATATACCACGGTTTTCAGCCAATCCCCAGTTTTTCTAGGTCCTTTGCAGCACCTGACCACATGACTGGGCAATAATCAAGATAAGATAAAACTAGAGCCTGCAGGACTTGCTTTGTGGAGCGTGGTTTCAAAAAGCAGAGCATCTCTTTATCACGGACAGACCTCTCCCCATCTTTACAACCATTGAATCAATATGTTTTGACCATGACAGTTTACAATCCAAGGTAACGCCAAGTACTTTAGTCGCCTCAACTTGCTCAACAGCCACATTTTTAATTATCAGATTCAGCTGAGGTCTAGAACTTATGGAATGATTTGTACCAAATACAATGTTCTTAGAAAAAGAAGAGGGCCAAGAGCGCTGCCCTGCGGTATACCACTCTTTACATGTTTAGCCTCTCTGCCAGGGAAAATGCAGAGCACCAAATGCAAAAATATTACTATAAAAATCAAACTTTCATTAAATCACACATGCAAGATAGCAAATTAAATCTACACTTGTTGTGAATCCAGCCAATATGTCAGATTTCAAAAAGGCTTTCGGTGAAGGCAAACAATGATATTTTCTGAGGATAGCACCTCTGTAAACATAGAGGGAAAAGCATATTTCAACCCTGCAGGCGTGACTGAAAATGCAGAAATAAAAATATAATTCAAGCCTTACCTTTGACGAGCTTCTTATGTTGGCACTCCAATATGTCCCATAAACATCACAAATGGTCCTTTTGCTCGAGTAATTCCGTTGAATTATATCCAAAATGTTCATTTATTTGGCGCGTTTGATCCAGAAAAACACTGGTTCCAACTTGCGCAATGTGACTACAAAATATCTCAAAAGTCCGCTACCAAAATCTGCGGAGTCTCCTTCACTGCAGCCGACGTGAGTAAAACATTTAAATGTGTTAACCCTCGCAAGACTGCAGACCCAGATGGCATCCCCAGCCGCGTCCTCAGAGCATGCGCAGACCAGCTGGCTGGTGTGTTTACGGACATATTCAATCAATCCTTATCCCAGTCTGCTGTTCCCACATGCTTCAAGACAGCCACCATTGTTCCTGTTCCCAAGAAAGCTAAGGTAACTGAGCTAAACGACTACCGCCCCGAAGCACTCACTTCCGTCATCATGAAGTGCTTTGAGAGACTTGTCAAGGACCATATCACCTCCACCCTACCTGACAACCTAGACCCACTCCTATTTGCTTACCGCCCCAATAGGTCCACAGGTGATGCAATCGCAACCACACTGCACACTGCCCTAACCCATCTAGACAAGAGGAATACCTATGTGAGAATGCTGTTCATCGACTACAGCTCAGCATTTAACACCATCGTACCCTCCAAACTCGTCATCAAGCTTGAGGCCCTGGGTCTCGACCCCGCCCTGTGTAACTGGGTACTGGACTTCCTGACGGGCCGCCCTCAGGTGGTGAGGGTAGGTAACAACATCTCCACCCCGCTGATCCTCAACACTGGGGCCCCACAAGGGTGCGTTCTGAGCCCTCTCCTGTACTCCCTGTTCACCCACGACTGCGTGGCCATGCACGCCACCAACTCAATCATCAAGTTTGCGGACAACACAACAGTGGTAGGCTTGATTACCAACAACGACGAGACGGCCTACAGGGAGGAGGTGAGGGCCCTCGGTGTGTGGTGTCAGGAAAATAACCTCACACTCAACGTCAACAAAACGCAGGAGATGATTGTGGACTTCAGGAAACAACAGAGGGAGCACCCCCCTATCCACATCGATGGGACAGTAGTGGAGAGGGTAGTAGGTTTTAAGTTCCTCTGCGTACACATCACGGACAAACTGAATTGGTCCACCCACACAGACAGCATTGTGAAGAAGGCGCAGCAGTGCTCACATTAACATCTGCTAACGATGTGTATGTGACAAATACAATTGGATTTGATTTGATTTTAAGTTACCTGTAATCTTTGCCAAAACATTTCAAACTACTTTTGTAATACACCTTTAGGTATTTTTAATGTAAATCATCAATCAAATTGATGACGGGAAGATCTGTGTTCAATACAGGAGGAAAAAGGAAAACAAACTGTAGCTAGCTTTCTGGTCTATCTAACAGTACACTACACGTGACCCTCATTCTGAACAGGGCTACTTCTTCATTACACAAAGGAATAACCTCAACCAATTTCTAAAGACTGTTAACATCCAGTGGAAGCGGTAGGAACTGCAAGAAGGTTCCTTAAAAATCTGGATTCCCAATGAAAACCCATTGAAAGAGAGTGACCTCAAATAAAAAAAATCTGAATGGTTTCTCCTCTGGGTTTCGCCTGCTAATTAAGTTCTGGTATCCTCACAGACATGATTCAAACAGTTTTAGAAACTTCAGATCGTTTTCTATCCAAATAATAATAATAATAATAATAATAATATGTATATCTTATCTTCTGGGGATGAGTAGCAGGCAGTTGAATTTGGGCATGCATTTCATCCGGACGTGAAAATACTGCCCCCTGTCACCAAGAAGTTAACATTAGAGAAGCTTCCATTGAAGAAAATCCTTTGTGTTCTATTAGATAGATAGCTCTGAATCCATGATATGGCAGAGGTTGAAAAGCCATGAATACTCGTTTTTTTTCAACAACAAGTTATAGTCAATAATATTTAAGGCTGCACTGAAATTTGACAGTACAGCTCCCACAATCTTCTTATTATCAATTTCTTTCAAACAATCATCAGACATTTGTGTCAGTACAGTACAAGTTTCGTGCCCTTTTCTATAAGCATGCTCCAATTATTTTGTTAATTTTTTCCAGAGAAATAGCATTGTATCTGTTCAACCACACATTTTTGCTAAAAGTTTTGTAAAAGTAGGCAGCAAGCTGATTGGCCGGATGTTAGAACCAGTAAAGGTGTCACGATCACTGTCGTCGTGGAAATGACCGGACCAAGGTGCAGCGTGGTGAGCGTACATTTTCCTTTATTTTTAAATGTCGCCAACAAAACAATAAACAACAAAACATGAACGTGAAGCTCCGTAACTCTAACATGCATTAAACGAAGACAACTACCCACAAATACAAATGGAAAAAAGGCTGCCTATGTATGATTCCCAATCAGAGACAACGATAGACAACTGTAACCCGATTGAGAACCATACCCGGCCAAAACATAGAAACAAAGAACATAGAGTTTCCCACCTGAGTCACACTCTGACCAACCAAACATAGAAAATAAAAAGATCTCTATGGTCCGGGTGTGACAAAAGGATGCTTTATCATTCTTGGGTAGCGGAATGACTTTGGCTTCCCTCCAGGTCTGAGGACAAACATTTTTCTCCAGACTCAGATTAAATATATGACAAATAGGAGTGGGAATATATCAGGTGGTGTCTCATTATTGATGGACAAAATAATTATTCCACTGCACCCACACTAACTTTACAGAATTCAAATTGACAATGCTTTTCTTTCATTATTAGATATTTTATACATGCATATGATGGCTCACAGTTTGTTGTTGGCATTTCATTTCTAACTTTGCCAATGAAATAGTCATTAAAGTAATTGGCAACATCAGAAGGTTTTGTGATAAATGAGCCATCTGATTAAATTACAGATGAATTAGTCTTTCTGCCCATAATTTAATATAAAGTATTCCAAAAAAAAATTCCATACTTTATCATTTATCTCAGTTTCATAATACAATTTCTTCTTATTTATGATCAGTTTAGTCACATAATTTCTCAATACACTAAGTTTGCCAATCAGATGTGCAGCCAGGCTTAATCAATCCTTTTGCCTCATCCCTCTCAACCATACAGATTTTCAATTCCTCATCAATCCAACAGTTCTAACAGTCCTCAACAGTCCTCAACAGTTCTAACAGTCCGTTTCTTAATAGGTGCATGCTTATCAATAACTGGAATAATCAATTTCATATTTGGAAGAAACAAGAGCAACGTCTGGATGCTCTTAATTACACACAACAGACCAAGACATATTTTTTATCTTCAACATAGGAATCAGTACAAAACATTTTGTATGATCTCTTATACATTTTTTTCAGCCCAACCTTTGTAACTTTGGCTTTTATAGATATGGCCACTATATCATGGTCGGTACATCCAATGGGTATGGATACAGCTTTAGAGCAGAGTTCTGCAGCATTTGTAAAGATGTGATCAATACACGTGGACAATAAAGTTCCTGTACTGTTTGTAAACACCCTTGTAGATTGATGAATAACCTGAACCAGATTACAGACACTGGTGACAATGAGCAGCTTCCTCTTGAGCGGACAGCTGGATGAAAACCAGTCTATATTCAGGTTACATCACACACATTATCAGGCATTGCATACATGTTATACAGATAATGTTAGCACTTGGTGGCCTATAACAGCACCCCAAAAGACAAGGCTTTAGATGAGGCATGTGAACATGCAACCACAACACTTCAACAACATTAGACATGAGATCCTGTATACTGTATGTCTCTGAACATAGAGTATACAGAAACACCTCCACCATAGGCATTCCTGTCTCTTCTTTAGATGTTATATCCCTGTATTACTACTGCTGTGTCAGCAAAGGAATTATCTAAGTGAGTTTCAGAGATGGCCGATATATGAATGTTATGATTTCATAAGCCTTATCTCTAAGGCTACATATATTAATATGGGCTGTCTTCTTGCCCTTTCCTGGGTAGCTTATCGAAGATAGAGATAATATGAAGAAAGAAACACATAGCATGACAAGAACATTGTCACATTGCTAATAGAGTCAGTCAATCAGGTGTGTGTGTGTGTGTGTGTGTGTGTGTGTGTGTGTGTGTGTGTGTGTGTGTGTGTGTGTGTGTGTGTGTGTGTGTGTGTGTGTGTGTGTGTGTGTGTGTGTGTGTGTGTGTGTGTGTGTGTGTGTGTGTGTGTGTGTGTGTGTGTGTGTGTGTGTGTGTGTGTGTGTGTGTGTGTGTGTGTGTGTGTGAGAGAGAGAGAGATGTGGGGCTGAAACTACTGACCCGGAAGCTTTCTCCCAGTCTTTTTTTTGGGGGGGGGACAATATGTCTGCTGTAGTGGATGTAAGTAATGTCCCCACACTCTCTGGCAGCTTTCTTGGCTGGGACAAGTTATTTCTGCCCCTGGCGCACAGCTTCCGAGTAGTCTTCGCTTAGGTATTTGTTGGTCCCGCTCAAGTTCTTGGCTCTATCCAGAATAGCCATCTTGTCTTTAAACCTTAGGAAATTGACCTTTATCGGCCTGGGTCTGGAACCTGGGCTGTTTACAGGTTTTCAAGACTTGTGGGTGCGCTCCACCTCAATCTTGATCTATCTGCAGCTTTTCAGTGATAATTTTTCTCACTTTCTCCTTAGACTCCCGTTCTCATGTGAAAATGTTGGTATGCCATCCACAACAATGGTATTTCTCCTGGATTGTCCCTCTAGATGGTTTCCCAGTAATTGTCAATATATATGCCATTTAGCAGACGCTTTTATCCAAAGCGACTTACAGTCATGTGTGCATACATTCTACGTATGGGTGGTCCCGGGAATCGAACCCACTACCCTGGCGTTACAAGCGCCATGCTCTACCAACTGAGCTACAGAATAATGATTCACAGACAGTGCTGATGTCATCTCATGTGGACTTAGTTTGTTGAAAAAATGACAGGCTACTTTGACACTGACAAACTGAGAATCTGAGATCAATACAAAAGACCTTGTCTTGAATCCATCAATAGCCTAGGTCTAGGTTTGCGGAGACACATATTGTAGGCTACCTTATGAGGAGGAAAGTAGTCCTAAAAATGCTTTCCAGGTTCACTGACTTACTCAATGACGTGCAGCTCACTCGCTATTGATGGCCGATGTCCTTGTGCCAAAAGCCTATCTCTCTCTTGTTTTAGTTTGTAAAACAATATTTGGAAGTTGCTCAAATATTTTTGGTAACCTACAGCAGACAGATTAGAGTATTTTCTTTTCAGCAGGAGACATTTGCTTTTCTCCTTCGGATACTCCCCGGCCCTTGTCCAGGGTCCTGCTCCCTACAGGATTTCCTCCCAGGTCCAGTCCACCTGACCACGCTGCTTTGTCCTTGTCCTTTGTGTTGCATGTGTTGCACTCCTAACTTTACGTTCGTTGAGTTGTTTATTGTATTTTGGTGGAACATTTAAAATGAAAGAAAATGTATGCCTACCACGCTGCACCTTGGTCTTCATTTAACGACGGACGTAACACAAATACTGATGGACTCAACTAACAAACTAATGGACAATCTGACCAGAGAGGCCCGGGGCCTTAAGAACAGTTTGCAGTTCTACCAAGGCGAGGCGGGTTTCCTAAGAGACTTACAGCCAGTGCTTTCCGATTTTGAACTGTTCTGTTCCGGAACCTATTTGGCCGGATCCAGTACCTCTCTTGGCATGAAATGAATTGACACTTTTTGCAGATAAAAAAAAAAGCCCATATAATTATTGCTGCCAACTTCCCATGCTTACCGTGGGGAGCGAGTGACGGGTCAAGCACCGTGTTATCCCGTTCTGCGCACCATGACTTCAGTGTGCATCCACAGTCCGGTGCGCTCTGTGCAAGCTCCCCTCAGTTGCCGTGCTAGAGTGGGCATTCAGCCAGGACGGATTGTGCCGGCTCAGCACTCCTGGCTTCCGGTGCGTCTCTTCGGCCTAGGATATCCTGCACCAGCTCTATGAACAGTACCCCCAGTTTGCCAGCACAACCCAGTGCGGCCTGTGCCAGCACTCCGCACTTTCCGTGCTACAGGGGGGATTCAGCCAGGACTCGTTGTGTCAACTCTACACTTCAGACCTCCAGTGCGCCTCCACGGCCCAGCATATCCTGCGCCGGCTCTTCGCACTATGCCTCCAGTGCGCCTTCATAGCCCAGTGCGTCCCATGCCAGCTCTCCACACTCACCGAGCTAAAGTGGGTATCCAGCCAGGACGTGTTGTGGCAGCTCCCCACACCAGGCTTCTAGTACGTCTCCTCAGTCCGGTGAGACCTGTTCTGGCTCCACGTACAAAGCCTCCAGTGATGATCCATGGTCCGAAGCCTCCAGTGATAATCCATGGCCCGGAGCCTCTAGTGATAATCCATGGCACGAAGCCTCCAGTGATGATCCATGACCCAGAGCATCCAGTGATTATCCATGGCACAAAGCCTCCAGTGATGATCCATGGCCTGGAGCCTGTAGTAACGGTCCACGGCATGGAGCCTGCAGCGACGGTACCCAGTCCGGAGCCTGCAGCGACGGTACCCAGTCCGGAGCCTGCAGCGACGGTCCCCAGTCCGGAGCCTGCAGCGACGGTCCCCAGTCAGAGCCTCCTGCGACGGTCACCAGTCCGGAGCCTCCAGCGACGGTCCGCAGGCCAGAGCCTCCAGCGACGATCCGCAGTCCAGAGCCTCCAGCTACAATCCGCAGTCCAGAGCCTCCAGCGACGATCCGCAGTCCAGAGCCTCCAGCGACAATCCACAGTCCAATCCTCCAGCAACGATCCACAGTCCAATCCTCCAGCAACGATCCACAGTCCAGAGCCTCCAGCGATGAGCCGCAGTCCAGAGGCTCCAGCGACGTTCCGTAGTCCAGAGCCTCCAGCGATGAGCCGCAGTCCAGAGGCTTCAGCGACGAGCTGCTCTCCAGAGCCTCCAGCGGGGGTTCCCAGTTCAAAG
Source organism: Oncorhynchus gorbuscha (assembly GCF_021184085.1). NCBI lineage: Eukaryota > Metazoa > Chordata > Actinopteri > Salmoniformes > Salmonidae > Oncorhynchus > Oncorhynchus gorbuscha. The sequence continues at coordinate 19,453,538 of NC_060178.1, forward strand.
CCTCCAGGGATGATCAACGGTCCGGTTCCACAGACCTTAGAGATCCATTAAATTCTCTATTTGGTAGGTCAGGGTGTGACTAGGGTGGGAAATCTATGTTTATATTTCTTTGTTGGCCGAGTATAGTTCCCAATCAGAGGCAGCTGTCTATCATTGTCTCTGATTGGGGATCATACTTAGGCAGCCCTTTTCCCACCTTCTGTTGTGGGATCTTGTCTTTTTGTGTTGCATGTGTTGCACTCCTAGCTTTACGTTCATTGAGTTGTTTATTGTTGTTGGTGGAACATTTAAAATTAAAGAAAATGTACGCCTACCACGCTGCACGACAGACGTAACAATTTGGACAAAGCTCTTAAAGCTATTTTCCTCTTGTTTTAACAATCGCTTGTAGAACAAGCCACCGGCTTTGGTTTTGGATGTCATGGCAGCAACGTAAGCTAACGCTAGTACTCCCCGCAGTTCGAGACAGGGCAGGTTGTAGGGCATATGGAAACAAACAGCAGGGATTTAGACAGCCACAATCTGCAGTCCCAGCCATAAGTGCTAACAGTGTAGCGGACTATATTCAAGCTTTCAGGAAAACTTGATAGCTTGATAGCTACAGTATTTAGCAGCTAGGCTTGCTGCTATGCCAAGCAGCTCTTCAGACTTTTGGTTGGCAGGCTCCCTGGACAGATAGTAACGGTCCCAGACAACTGATACAAATTCAAAAGGTAGCTAGTAATCTATATAGTATTATGAATACTGTAATAAAAGAAAACGGTAGTATAGTAATTATTGTAGTGTTTTGCGGATTGTAGAATTTTCTGTTTTGTATTGGCAGACGGAACTATACTGTAATATTTACTGTAGTGTTTTGGCAGACTGTACTATACTATAGTATTTACTGTAGTGTTTTGGCAGACGGTACTATACTGTAGTATTTACTGTAGTGTTTTGGCAGACGGTACTAAACTGTAGTATTTACTGTAGTGTTTTGGCAGACGGTACTATACTGTAGTATTTACTGTAGTGTTTTGGCAGACGGTACTATACTGTAGTATTTACTGTAGTGTTTTGGCAGACGGTACTATACTGTAGTATTTACTGTAGTGTTTTGGCAGACGGTACTATACTGTAGTATTTACTGTAGTGTTTTGGCAGACGGTACTATACTGTAGTATTTACTGTAGTGTTTTGGCAGACGGTACTATACTGTAGTATTTACTGTAGTGTTTTGGCAGACGGTACTATACTGTAGTATTTTCTATATTGTTTTGGCAGACGGTACTATACTGTAGTATTTACTGTAGTGTTTTGCGGACTGTAGTACAGTGGTTACCAACCATGTACTAGAACCCCTGGTGGTACTTGGCCATTCCACAGGGGGTACTTAAGAAGACTCATGACACCACAGACCTACTGATAAAATGCACATGAGGGGGTACTTCAGGGATACTCCGGACAGAACCAAATTCAGTTGGTGGTACGGAAACCAAAAAGGTAGGGAACCACTGCTGCAGTATACTGTAGTTTTTAATAGTTGGTGGGAAACAAAGCTTCCTGAAGCATTGCGGTTTCCATCAAAAATAGGTTAACTTTTCGATGCTTTGATCAACACAATGTGACACCTGCATGGCAAAATAATTTAGAGCTGCCAAATTATTGTAGATGACGATCCACACTCCGTAGTGCGTGCACAGCGGAGCCTTTTCACTTTCTACCAATCCAATACCCAACCAATCAGGTGGTTGTTCAACGAAATGAAGCTTCGGAAGTCCTTGATCACGTGCTTCTGATAAAATGATACAGGTATCGGCACACTGCTTCACACTGCTTCACACTGCTTGGCTATTTCGACACATACAGTGGAGCACCAGTATGAAATGTTAAAAAGACTATTATTCACTATAGTGTTTTTGTTAAATTATCTTTGACATTGAAGTTGACGCTTTGTCCTTTAGGAAAACTGCTGGGGAGATACTAAGAGTGCAAACTGTCCGTAATCTTTAGATAGTCATGCAGCCTGGCATGCAGCACTTCTACTCTTCTCTGTAATCTGTATGGCACACAATATGGTCTATACTTGGCATGTAGGTTTCTCACTTATGGGTGGTACAAATTGCAATATGGGGAGGAAAATGGGCAGGGTATATGCAAATGAAATAATGTAGTATTTACTATATTTAACTATAGTTACTATATTTACTATAGAGATACTACAGTATGCTACAGTTTACTATAGTATCCTATAGTTAACTGTAGTATTTCTTTATATGGGTTGTTGACACAGGTTTAATTTAAGAGCGACCACCTATGAAATCAACCACAGAATTTACCCCAAAAAGTGGCACCCATAAACAAACAAAATCAGTGAACAACATTATCCAGTAAGTGGCCATACCTGGGAGGGTCAAACAGCACACTGTTTTAGTGAGGAGCGGAGGAACAGGAAAACAACACTCCTCGTCCACACAGAGGCGGTTAGAGCCTGTCTCTCTAATTATGCTATTCTAAGGACCATAATAATCACTCTCTCTCTCGTCTCTCACTCTCGCTCTATAAAAACAAATCCACTGCAGGGCTCTATAGCATCTCCTCCCCATTTGGCTGGTTGGTGGCTGGTGTTAATTTCCCACTCTGGCCATCCTACGCTAAACCACGGTCTACACAAAATACATGTGCCAAACCAGCGAACCGCTATTATCCTCCCCACATCCTCTCACCTCTCCCCCACTCAGTCCCTCCTCACACCTCCCCATATCCTCCCCCTGGCCTGCATCGTATCACAGTCCTCACAAACACCACTACTATAGCAACCGTCTTCTCCATCTCCATCCTTTGGCTGCTGGTCATTAAGCCTGCTTGTGGCCATGCTTGGTGGTGGGAGCAGAAAGGAAGAGAAGGAGAGAAATCCAAAACAAATGAGTGTGGCTCGCTGACAGATGTGCTGGCCCTGTTGCCTTGCCTTTGTTTGGGGACAAAAGCTTCCCAGTTTCTCCCCTGAGCCGTGCTGCGCTGGTTAGGTGTCTGGGTGGCAGCCGGGCTGGGTGGAGGAGATTAGGAGGTTATGTAAAATGAGATAATTCAACCTGGCCTGGCTGGCGTTGCCTGCATGCAGCTCTCTGAGTGGTGCTGAGTGAGCTCAGGGACTGTACTGTAGAGAGGGAGTCACAGGGTACATGATCTGCCAGATAATTTGTTATACAGACCAGGTCTTGCCCCAACCCCTGTATGTTACTGTATGGTACCAGCATTCAGCATTCTCTGTGTTCATCTTGCTAACCCCACTGTCACACCTCTGAGAAGCAGAGGTTCTGTTGTGATTACATCATATAGGGCTGATATCAGTTTGGATGTTCATTTTACAGTAATGCTATTGGTCAACAACTCAGATTTTGAATCCAAAACAACTTAGATGTTATAAAAGGTCTTAGATGAATTGTTTCTCTCTTTTTTTGTGCCTGACCAGCGGTGGTGAGATACCTACACTCTCTCTTTTTTGTGCCTGACCAGCGGTGGTGAGATACCTACACTCTCTCTTTTTTGTGCCTGACCAGCGGTGGTGAGATACCTACACTCTCTCTTTTTTGTGCCTGACCAGCGGTGGTGAGACTCTCTCTTTTTGTGCCTGACCAGCGGTGGTGAGATACCTACACTCTCTCTTTTTTGTGCCTGACCAGCGGTGGTGAGATACCTACACTCTCTCTTTTTTGTGCCTGACCAGCGGTGGTGAGATACCTACACTCTCTCTTTTTTTGTGCCTGACCAGCGGTGGTGAGATACCTACATTCTCTCTTTTTTGTGCCTGACCAGCAGTGGTGAGATACCTACACTCTCTGTTTTTCCTCTCTCTCCCATGAGCTATATGCTATGGTTTCTTTGTTTCTCTCTCTCTCTATGATAATGTCTAGAGTAGTGCTTTGTAATACTTGTTAATGCTTTGTAACTTAAGCTTAATGCCTTGTATGTGAATCCATTCATTGTACAATGTTAATTAAATATCTGCATTTGATATAGACAATTCTCAGATCGATTCTTTGTAGTCAATGTCAACTCATTGTCTAATGCTTGCTTGTATATTTTAATTATCTTTAAGGAGTCAGAATTGTTTATTTCTTGGCTAATTGCTTAGTCTTATTATGAGTCGCATGTGATGTATACAAAATATGCACACATTAAATATTACTGCCCACTATAACCATATATCTATCACCTGCTCAGTCTAATGCATTGTGTGGATGACCCATCTAATGTTTAGTGGGCCCACCCAATCTTACCACAACTTGTGTAGCAGAGGCTTTATACCCCGAAAAGCTGATGTGAGCTGATGCAGTCCTGGATGCTGGGGGGACTGCATCATCGAACCACCCTCCCTGACCTCTGACCCCTCTACACAGAGACCAGGCTGATCTTCAGAGTCCTTAAGCTCAGTTGCAAACAAGACCCTGCACATAGGGGCCATACGGTGGAATAACGATTCAACCATATTGAACAGTTGACCATACATGAGATTGAGTCAGCGTACATGAGATTGAGTCAGCATACATGAGATTGAGTCAGCATACATGAGATTGAGTCAGCGTACATGAGATTGAGTCAGCATACATGAGATTGAGTCAGAGATTGAGTCAGCATACATGAGATTGAGTCTGCATAAATGAGATTGAGTCAGCGTACATGAGATTGAGTCAGCATACATGAGATTGAGTCAGCATACATGAGATTTAGTCAGCATACATGAGATTGAGTCAGCATATATGAGATTGAGTCAGCGTACATGAGATAGAGTCAGAGATTGAGTCAGCGTACATGAGATTGAGTCAGCATACATGAGATTGAGTCAGCATACATGAGATTGAGTCAGCATACATGAGATTGAGTCAGCGTACCTTATGTAAGAGTCAGTCGACTATGGAGGGAAGCATACTGGGTCATGAGCGAGTCAACCATACACTGACAGTCGACTTTCACCCAGCGTTGAATGAGCTCTGACAAGACTGACTCTGAGGCCCTGTAATCAGGATCCACCCAAGATGTACAAGATATATTTGAGACGTGTTTGAGATGTGTCCGAGACAGGGTTTGAGACAGTCGCCCCAGAGGAAACCAAGCTAGTTTGGGTTACAGCCTGGATGTGACTGCGGTCGATCTGTTCTGGTCCGGGCACATGGTTTCAAAATAGCCTGTGGAGAGGCTGGTATTTCATAATGACATCCTGTACACATCAGCAAACAGATTGTCTGGCTGCATCCTCCACTACTCATCTGACATAACTATGCTGTAGAAAAAAAACATTACTGGCTCATACTCGACATTTGCCTTAAGTAGATGGTGTAGTGGCTAAGACCATTTTCAATGCATTCTTTCTCTGACTGTCAGGATGGGAGGCTAAGTGCAAGGGTTGCTACAGTACAACACTCCATTGATAGAAGCACTCCAGTTGTATCTCCTCACAGGCCTTGGGTCCATGCTAGAGGAGAGGTTTAGCCCCAGCAGATTAGCAGTGTCACAAGCTAACAGCACACAGGTGGCAAATGTCCACTCCATCTGTCAGTAAGACAAGAGGTTGGCGTCAGGACGTCTGTACAAATAACCCCTCAAAAAATACCTCTGCCTCAATCTTCTCCTATGTGGAATCCAAACAAACACACCTAATAGGCCAACACATTCATGTTTAACTGTAATATATCTACATAATGAGCCATGACAGACTGAGCCCTTCAACAGGCTTTACCTTTATACCACAAAGAGAACAGTTTGTATGATATATTGGAAAATGTTGGGCATCACCCAGATGTTTTGGCTTGACCTTGGACCTTATAGGCCTGAGGTTAACCAGTCTGCAGACACATTGGGAGATACTTATGTAAGTGCACAGCTGCTGTTGGAGTTGATCTGTGATGTGAGCCTTGCAGCGGTGGGTAACTGAGAACCAGAGGACGAGAGGGGAGCGAAGCAGAGGTGCGAGAATGTGTGACTGTGTGTGTAGAGAGTTACATAAGAAGTATTTTTAAATGTTGAACGAGAAAACAGGTTGTTGACCTTGGCCTGCTGAGAGTAGTCTCTTCGGTGTGAGGGTGTGCGTGCCTATATAAATCAAATCAAATCAACGTTTATTTGTCACGTCCGCCGAATACAACAGGTGTAGTAGACCTTACAGTGAAATGCCTAATACAACAGGTGTAGTAGACCTTACAGTGAAATGCTTACTTACAGGCTCTAACCAATGGTGCGGGAAAAAAGGTATGTGTGTGTGTGTGTGTGGGGGTAAGTAAAGAAATAAAACAACACTAAAAAGACATTTGAAAAAAGAGTAGCAAGTCTATATACAGACACCTGTTAGTCAGGCTTATTGAGGTAGTATGTACATGTAGGTATCGTTAAAGTGACTGTGCGTATATGATGAACAGAGAGTAGCAGAAGCGTAAAAAGAGGGGTTGGCAGGTGGTGGGACACAATGCAGATAGCCCAGTTAGCCAATGTGCTGGAGCACTGGTTGGTTGGGCTAATTTAGTTAAAGTGACTATGCATATAAGATAAATAGAGAGTAGCAGCAGCGTAAAAGAGGGGTTGGGGGGGGCACAGAATGCAAATAGTCCGGGTAACTATTTGGTTACCTGTTCAGGAGTCTTATGGCTTGGGGGTAAAAACTGTTGAGAAGCCTTTTTGTCCTAGACTTGGCACTCCGGTCGTGCTTGCAATGCGGTAGTAGAGAGAACAGTCTATGACTGGGGTGGCTGGGGTCTTTGACAATTTTTAGGGCCTTCCTCTCACACCGCCTGGTGTAGTCCTGGATGGCAGGCAGCTTTGCCCCAGTGATGTACTGGGCCATACGCACTACCCTCTGAAGTGCCTTGCGGTCGGAGGCCGAGCAATTGCAGTACCAGGCAGTGATGCAACCGGTCAGGATGCTCTCGATGTTGCAGCTGTAGAACATTTTGAGGATCTCAGGACCCATGACAAAGCTTTTTAGTTTCCTGAGAGGGAATAGGCTTTGTCGTGCCACTCCTGCGTTGTCTTGGCTGTGAGCTTAGGGTCGTTGTCCTGCTGGAAGGTGAACCTTCGCCCCAGTCTGAGGTCATGAGTGCTCTGGAGCAGGTTTTCATCAAGGATCTCTCTGTACTTTGCTCCATTCATCTTTGCCTCGATCCTGACTAGTCTCCCAGTCCCTGCCACTGAATGCCAAGTATCACCAGAAAGTGATACGTTTTTTGTTAAGACTGGAATAAATTCAGGCATAACATTCAGAACCTTTTCTCAGCAAAGAGTTCAATCTTGGTTTCATCAGACCAGATGATCTTGTTTCATCAGACCAGATAATCTTGTTTCTCATGTTTTGAGTCTCATAGCAAAGAGTTGATTAAGGTATTCTATTTTTTTAATTTCCTAAAAACCTGTTTTTGCTTCGTCTTTATGGGGTATTGTTTGTAGATTGCTGAGGATTTTTATTTATTTAATCCATTTTATAATAAGGCTGTAACGTAAGAAAATGAGGAACATGTCAAGGAGTCTGAATACTTATTTGTGTGTGGTGTGACTGTGTGTGTGTCTGTGTGCGTGTGATGGCTGATAACCATCATAACTCCTAAATCCACAGCCCTGAGTGAGACTGTGTGCGGATGAGGGATCTCATGTTAAACATGTGTCTAATGTCAGACGGGTATAGAGTTTCATAAGCAAACTTTTTACACTACATATGTGACCCACATGAGGCTGTAAAAAGGTGTGTTTAGTTTAAAATAGAACCACTTGCAGCAGGACAATGGATATTCAGTCCTAAGCTATTGTGTAATGTGATAAGAGAGCGATTGAGACTGAAACATCAACAGAAGCTAGCTCAAGGGGAGTTATGCTGTTTGTCGTGTGCCATTGTACTCAGTCTTCGTTGAGAGACATTATGTTTCCCATGCCAATATATCCCTTTGAATTGAATTTAATTGAGAGAGAGACAGACAGACAGAGAGAAAGAGAGAGATACTTTGACTTGTTTGGACTACAAGTTCATACAAGTCCATATTAGATTTCATGTAGATTCTACCAACAGTTTAGAATCTACTTGAAATCTAATATGTAATGGTTTTCTGGGTATGATAATTAGCCATCCATTCTGCACCATGACTAATACCTTAATTGAAATGCACACTCTTCTTGCCCAAGATATGTTTTGTTCTGTCTGTCAAAACTTCAAGATGCAGCTCTTTATTGAATAGTGCACCTATTGTTCATGGTCTTTTCTATGGCTTAGAGCTAATTTCAGCTAATATAATTCAGTTCATAACTCAAAAGACAATGGCTTCCTGTCTAATTTTAAAGTGGCAGTGCAGTCAAAAACACAATTGTTCTGTGTTTGATATATATTTCCACACGAGGTTGGAATAATACTTACAATTTGTGAAGATTATAATAATGCACTTTTAGTGTAAGAGCTGTTTGAAAAGACCACCTGAAATGTAAACTTGTTTGGCTGGGTGGGGTTTTTGGACCACCTGGTGACATGACCAGGCGAGGGAGAGTGCGGGGAGAGTGCGGTGCAGCATACACAGGAGCGCAGACACAAACATGCATGCACACGCACACACACATTCCTCTTTAATGAAGTCAAGCAGGAGCGATCAACTCAAACCAAGGCGGCACCTTGAAGGAGTAAAACACAAGCCTGCTTCTATTAAAATAACCCAGAAAAACCCATCGCCAATTCCTGCCATCATGTGTCAGCTCCCCCATGTATGTCTTTCCACCCACTAAGCTGAGAGAGGGATGGAGAGTGAAGAACAGCAGAGAGAGAGAGAGAATGAAAGAGAACACAGCTGTTTTGCATCACAGTCAGAACAACTTTGAAAGAGATTCTTGTAAGGAGGTGGGAGTCAAGCCATGGATCTCCTTCTGTTCTACCTGATAATTAATTGCACACACCTGGAATCCCAGGTCTAAATCAGTCCCTAATTAGAGGGGAACAATGACAAAATGCAGTTGAACTGGCTTCGAGGTCCAGAGTTGAGTTTGAGTGTTCTAAATCTTTTCCAGACATTGGTCATTCATTGACACTTATTTTAGTTTCACACACATACTGTATATCTGAACACATTGAGCCATCCCTCCCACGTGATGCAGTGACAAAACATGTTTTTGCAGTTCAGCCAATCGACCTTCAGTGTTGTTTTCAGCGCATACCTGACTGGCACTCAATAATGTAATGTAAAGGATAGGACTGAGGAGACCAACTCCCACAGTGCTCTGTTCATAAACACACATACTGTACATTACATTACACCATCCTCCAGCCATCTGGCCGTCATTGACTGAGAAATATCCAGTGTCATCTCTAGCCCTGTTTATACCTGGTTCTAACATGCGTCCTTTGTCCTGATCTTGTACACATTCTTTTTGTGCCCACATTTATCGACAGGTATAGATGATTAAAAGATGCAGTGTGATCTGATTGTGATTAGATCTTCCTGACCATCTCAGGAGGTAGTCGAAGACACATCTTGTAGGGCAGGGCTGCCCAACCCTCTTCCTGGAAATCTACCTTCCTGTGGGTTTTCAGTTCTACCCTAATTTAAAACACACCTGATTCTACTTATTAGCTGCTCAACAAGACCTTAACTAGCTGAATCAGGTACATTAAAATAGGGTTGGACTGAAAACCTACAGGACAGTAAAACACCAGGAAGAGGGTTGGGCAGCCCTGTTGTAGGGATGTCATTGACGTGTAAATTAATCTGGACAACGAAAGCATATACATTTGACCAACTTTGTCGCGTCCACTCAAAAGAATAACACCGACCAGTTGAATTAAGAACATGGTCTTTATTAGAAACCAAGTGCCTACTGGCACTGTGGTCAGATGCCAAAGTCCAATACAGTGTCCAGCTCTAAATAAAATGGGCATATAGATATAAAGATATTTATAACGAGATCATCATGAATGAGAGAAAATGTGTTCTCCAGTTCCCAGCGCAAAATGTAATGAAGACATAGTAGACTACAGAAATGCCAAAGACTGTAACAGCAGAATGAAAGTGAAGTACAGATGTAGTGGGGATGCATGGGACGCACTAGGACGGAGTCGCAGCAGAAGATCACAGTGCATAACAAGTGTATAGCAAGGTATAATGTGTAGGTCTAATTTTACACCTTTAGATTTAGACAGAATGAACTGTGGGCAGGTGGTGTATAGTCTATTTTAGTTGCGAGATCAGGTATTAAGACAATACATTGGTATTATAATGCAATCCCAGTAAGTCAGGTGAATTTTAGGTGCTGAATTAAAAGTGAACATACATATTTTCCAGACGTTGAAAAGACGCAATTTACGGACGTCGAAAACACTTGTTCTTTGGTAATTGATTATATGACCAAATTTCAACTGCTATAAATTCTCAATGAAGTAAGAATTATATCACAATAATACTTTCTCAAGCCTCTTAATAGGAAAGAGGAGAAGTTTGCAACAGAATATTTATTATTGCTTTCGCATGCGCTTACATTAGCTTTTTCAAAAGGTTAATTTATTTGGTTATTCCAAACTTAATGTAAAATGTTCTAATCAAATTTTTGTTAAACTTCAAAATAATAAACAATTGAATCAATAAATATTTCAATTCAAGGGGCTTTATTGGCATGGGAAACATGTGTTAACATTGCCAAAGCAAGTGAGGTAGATAATGGTGTTTGTTAATAATCAATCCAACTTAAGTTAATAAAATCAGAAGAAAAACAAACAATTGGCAAAAATAACAAATGCATTCAGTCAAAAAACATTTAACAGTTAATTATCAGTATGTCAATTTGTTAGTCAGTCAGTCATGGTTGGTCTGGTGGGGTGGTTGACGGTGTGTTTGTGTCTGTGTTAGGGGAGGGTAAGGGGTGGTGTCTGAGCTGGCAGTTTCTGGATGAAGGTGGCAGTTATGGTTGGTCGGTGCTGTGTCCAAGGTTGGTCGGTACTGTTATCCCCTCTATATAGCCTCGTTATTGTTATGTTTATTATGTTACTTTTTCTTTTACTATTTTTACTTAAAATTCAAAAGGCACTCGCACGTCTGAGCAATATTCTTTTGCAGGTGCATGGTAACAGAACAAGATGAAGGAAAAAGGAAAACTATTTTTACTTTTTTATTTCTTGAACTGCATTGTTGGTTAAGGGCGTGTAAGTAAGTATGTATTTCACAGTAAGGTCTACACCTGTTGTATTCAGAGCATGTGACAAATACAATTTAATTTTATTTAATTTTGTTGATCTGTTGTTTGTCTGGTCTTCCCCATTTGGAAATTTTGTCCAGTTTGGGTTGTCATCATCTAAGAACTGGAGTTGTGAGATGGGGTGGGGTTCTTCCTGTTGTATGGCCTTTCTCGAAACAGGCTTTGACCAGGGATTTGCAAAAAGTCATTAATGGTTGTTTTGTGGGTAACATTTTAACCACAGGATTATGTAAAGGTGGAGGGGTAGGGGCTGTTTCTGGGATGTCTTGGGTGGTGACAGGGGTGGGGGCCATTTCTAAGACATCTTGGGTGGGGGGTTGGCGGTGCCTGTACACAGGTTTGAGTCTGGTTCTTTGTTGTTGTTGTCTGGTGGAGGGGGTGGAGGGTTGGCGGTGCATATAGACAGGTTTGAGTCTGGTTCTTTGTTGTTGTTGTCTGGTGGAGGGGGTTGGGGGTTGGCGGTGCCTGTTGACAGGTTTGAGTCTGGTTCTTTGTTGTTGTTGTCTGGTGGAGGTGGTGGGGGATTGGCGGTGCATATAGACAGGTTTGAGTCTGGTTCTTTGTTGTTGTTGTCTGGTGGAGGGGGTGGAGGGTTGGCGGTGCATATAGACAGGTTTGAGTCTGGTTCTTTGTTGTTGTTGTCTGGTGGAGGGGTGGGGGTTGGCGGTGCATATAGACAGGTTTGAGTCTGGTTCTTTGTTGTTGTTGTCTGGTGGAGGGGGTGGGGGTGGGGGATTGGCGGTGCATATAGACAGGTTTGAGTCTGGGTCTTCGTTGTTGTTGTCTGGTGGAGGGGGGTGGGGGTTGGCGGTGCCTGTACACAGTTTTGAGTCTGGTTCTTTGTTGTTGTTGTCTGGTGGAGGGGGTTGGGGGTTGGCGGTGCCTGTACACAGGTTTGAGTCTGGTTCTTTGTTGTTGTTGTCTGGTGGAGGGGGTGGGGGGTTGGCGGTGCCTGTAGACAGGTTTGATTCTGGGTCTTTGTTGTTGTTGTCTGATGGAGGGGGTGGTGGATTTGGGTTTATGGGGTTGGAGGCGTTGGCCCTCCTATTGCAGGAGCATGTGGAGATACAGTCGGATGTGGGATGGTTGTCTTTACAGATCTTGCAGATAATAGCTGTGTAGGCTGCGGCCAGATGGCCGTTGGTCCTGGACAGTTTGGGCATTGCGTAGGAATGGACAGAGCCTCTGTTGTTTCCCAGAGTGATGGTGCTGGGGTGGTGTTGGACTCCGCCCACTCCGATTGGGTCCAGTCTTAACATTACTTTTTCATTCTTTCATGCCCCAGTCCATGACTCTCCTAGCCACAGACCTGCGTCACCAAACGTGTATGTCATAGTCCTGGATGCGTTTTTTGTGAAACTGCACTGTAACTACCATGGATTCTGTGTCGGAAAAGGGATATTGTTTTATTTATTTAACTAGGCACGTCAGTTAAAAACAAATTCCTATTCACAATGACGGCCTACCCCAGCCAAACCGGGATGACGCTGGGCCAATTGTGCACCGCCTTATGGGAATCCCAATCACAGCTGTGATACAGCCTGGTTTCAAATAAGGGACACCTCTTGCACTGAGATGCAGTTCCTTAGACCACTGTGCCACTCTGGAGCCTCCATGCCTGGAGCTGAATCTTTGCAGTTTCAGAATTTTGACCAGTAACTGGGGGGTCTTGAAACTGGCTTTGAATGATTTCTGTGGCCCTGGGGGTTTCACCAGGCAGTTTAGGTCAAACGGCACAAAGCCCATGCCTCTCTAGAGTACTGCCCTGCTGAATTCCAGGCGGGTCAATGTTTCTGGTCTGGCGGTTGTTGTTGCTGCTCCCCGGCGTTTGGCGGCTCCGTTCTCGACAGCCTCCTCATTGGGGATTAGCGTCAGTCTCACTGCGTTGTATCACATCACTCATGGGTTCATCCCGGTCATCTTGTTTAGCTGGGTGGTAGTGTTTTTCGCGGGGGTCTGCTCCGGTCCTGCAGGGGAAGGAAAGACGAACCTCAGAGCGGGCAGACACACCTGGAAGCCTGTGTCCCATAGGTCATTTGGGGCACTCGTCTACCATTGAAGCTGCTTCACTCAACTTTGCCTCACACTCCACCACTACAGAGTTTAGTTATCTTCTTAACTAGCTGTAAAAAGTGTTATTAGCCTCAGCCTATTTAGCTAGCTCGAACTAGCTAATCTGCCACTTACATGATTGAGTTTGCCAAAGTACCCAAACAAAGCCAAAGCCAAAGCCAAAGGAGAAGGAGAGTGATGAGAAGCAGCAGCATCAAACCTCCAGTGCTGATGCTACTGAGCTCCAGCTAGCTCAGCTGCAGAGCTTACCTACCCTTCCACAAGCGCCACTAGGATAATGGTTCCACAGCTAGGGCTGTGGCAGTCATGAAATTTCATTGTCATGCAACAGTGCTGTAAAAAGACTTGAAAGTACTACTTAAGTCATTTTTTTTGTGGTATCTGTACTTTACTTCACTATTTATATTTTTGACTACTTTTACTTTTACTCCACTACATTCCTAAAGAATTTCTTTAACTTTTTACTCCATACATTTTCCCTAACACCCAAAAGCTCTTGTTACATTATTATTTTTCCTTTATTTAACCAGGCAAGTCAGTTATGAACAAATTCTTATCTTCAATGACGGCCTAGGAACTGTGGGTTAACTGCCTTATTCAAGGGCATAACAACAGATTTGTACCTTTTCAGCTCATGGATTAGATCTTGCAACCTTTCAGTTACTAGTCCAACACTCTAACGACTTGGCTACCTCCACTTTGATTTGATTTATCTTACTTTTATAGAGTCTTATTGTTATATTGTTACTTCATTTGCTCACACTGTATATAGATGTTTCTATTGTGTTATTGACTGTACGTTTGTTTACTCCATGTGTAACTCTGTGTTGTTTGTGTCACACTGCTTTGCTTTATCTTGGCCAGGTAGCAGTTGTAAATGAGGACTTGTTCTCAACTGGCCTACCTGGTTAAATACAGGTGAAATAAAATCAAATAAATGTCATGCATCATCAGGATGCCCAGCCCACATTTTGAATGCTCAGGCAGGACAACTATTCCCCAGGTCGTAAATACACCAATCAATATATTGCGTTGTCATCCCTACTGCCTCTGATCTGGCAGACTCACTAAACACAAATACCGTGTTTGCAAATTATGTCTGAGTGTTGGAGTGTGCCCCTGGCTTTCCATGATTAAAATAAGAAGAAAATATTGCAATCTGGTTTGCTTAATATAAGGAATTTGATGTACTGTACAGCATTTAACTTTGTACTTTCACTCAAGTATGACAATTTCGTACTTTTCCCACAACTGTACTTAAGTACATTCAAAACCAGATACTTTTAGACTTATACTCAAGTAGTTTTTTACTGGGTGACTTGAACATATTAGACTGAAAGATACAGCCTAATGTCATTTTGTCAAACTTGTGACGCTGTCCATCCTCATTAGTTGCTCATTCAACATATAGTGAGGCCTGAAATTGACACCCTTGATAAAGATAAGCAGTAATAACTGTATAAAATGAATCATTCAAATACTGAACTATATTATATGCTATTTTATATTATTATATTATTTTATACTAATACCATTTCTCAGAGAAGTAATACAAAAAAATCTCAAAAAGGTAGCGGTCAAAGTAATTGAAACACTTAAAGATCATTATAAAAACGTAGTCAAAAGTGTAGTATTTGGTCCTATATTCCAATGGCTACATCAAGCGTGTGACGGTACACGTGTGACCGGTTGTATTTCAGATCATTTTGTGCCCAATAGAAATTGATGGTAAATACTCTATTTTGGTGTCCTTTTTATGATGAGTAAGAATAGAATGTTTCTAAATATTTCTGTGGATGACAGTGGTATTATTTTGTGGGAAATTCGCAGGACAGTGTAGTCTTCATGAATAAATGTTTTTTACAATACATGACGTGGTGTGCCCAGTGGGTTGTAGCCTACTCTGTAACTGTTTTTACTGTGTGCATTAGGGCTTAAGTGTCATTTTAATTACACTGTGCAATAATTGCATTTTGTCCACACATCCAGATACTCATCTTATTTGTGTGGTGACTTTTTTGGGGATGTGACAGATTCTCTGAATATTTATTTGTATGGCTGTGGACAGGTTGAGGTTATCGGGACAGTAGCCTATTATGTCCAGTCTTAAATTATTGGACAACGAAAGTATTCTGTAATGATGAGAGTATAAAACTATTGACTATAAAAGTGTGCAGTTTTCTGTCGATGTATACAGCTTGTGTCATAACGGGAGGTCCAAGGCAGGGTGGATTCATTTGCATACAGGGAGGGACCATGGAATTTGGACAAAATAGACATAACAAATCTTGATCTCATAGTAATCCGATAATCTCGACAACCACATGTAAATGCAAGGTGTAACCACTGCTTTTGTTATGCAACGCAGTCAAATAAGAGCACTTCAAATCAAATCCAATTTTATTTGCCACATGCGCTGACTACAAAAAGTGCTTACTTACAAGCCCTGAACCAAAAAAGTAAGAGATAAGAATAACAAATTATTAAAGAGCAGCAGTAAGTAACAATAGCGGGGCTATATGCAGGGGGGTACCGGTACAGAGTCAATGTGTGGGGGCACCGGTGTCGAGGTAATTGAGGTAATATGTAGGTAGAATTATTAAAGTGACTATGCATGGGGGGGGGGGGAGTGCAAATAGTCTGGGTAGCCAATTGATTAGCTGTTCAGGAGTCTAATGGCTTGTGGGTAGAAGCTATTTAGGAGCCTCTTAGACCTAGACTTGGCACTCCGGTACCGCTTGCTGTGTGGTGGCAGAGAGAACAGTCTATGATTAGGGTGGCTGGAGTCTTTGACAATTTTTAGGGCCTTCCTCTGACACCACCTGGTATGGAGGTCCTGGATGGCAGGAAGCTTGGCCCCAGATGATGTACTTGGCCGTACACACTACCCTCTGTAGTGCCTTGCGGTCGGAGGCAGAGCAGCTGCCATACCAGGCAGTGATGCAACCAGGCTCTCAATGGTGCAGCTGTAAAACCTTTTGAGGATCTGAGGACCCATGCCAAATCTTTTCAGTCTCCTGAGGGGGAATAGGTTTTGTCGTGCCCGCTTCACGACTGTCTTGGTGTGCTTGGACCATGTTAGTTTGTTGGTGATATGGATGCCAAGGAACTTGAAGCTCTCAACCTGCTCCACTACAGCCTCGTCGATAACAACGGGGCATGCTCTGTCCTCCTTTTCTTGTAGTCCACAATCATATCCTCTGTCTTGATCACGTTGAGGGAGAGGTTGTTGTTCTTGCACCACGTGGTCAGGTCTCTGACCTCCTCCCCATAGGTTGTCTCATCGTTGTTGGTGTTCACACACATCCATATCATATCTGTTGTGTCATCAGCAAACAAAATGATGGTGTTGGAGTCATGCCTGGCCTTGCAGTCATGAGTGAACAGGTAGTACAGGAGGGGACTGAGCACACACCCCACACATTCCTCAGTGCCATCGGAAGAATCCAGGAACATGTTCCAGTCTGTGATAACAAAACAGTCCTGTAGTTTAGCATCTGCTTCATCTGACCACTTTTTTATAGACTGAGTCAGTGGTGCTTCCTGATTTCATTTGTATTTGTAAGCAGGAATCAGGAGGATAGAATTATGGTCAGATTTGCCAAATGGAGGGTGAGGGAGAGCTTTGTACACGTCTCTGTGTGTGGAGTGAAGGTGGTCTAGAATTGATTTCCTTCTGGTAGTACAGCTCGGTACATGTAACTGCCAAAATAAAGGAAACACCAAAATGTCTTAATAGACACTTTGAGCCATCACAAGCCAGAACAGCTTCAATGCACCTTGGCATAGATTCTACAAGTGTCTGAAACTCTATTGGAGGGATGCGACACCCTTCTTCCATAATAAATTCCAACATTTGGTGTTTTTTCTGTTGATGTTGGAAAACGCTGTCTCATGTGCCACTCCAGAATCTCCTAGAAGTGTTCAACTGGGTTGAGATCTGGTGACTGAGACAGCCATGCCATATGGTTTACATTGTTTTCATGCTCATCAAACCATTCAGTGACCACTCGGGGCCTGGGGACATGGGCATTTTCATCCTTTTGCCATGGTAGCCAAAATAATGGCAAAAAGAATGGCCTGCCCAGCATTTTCATACATGACCCTAAGCATGATGGGATGTTAATTGCTTAATTAACTCAGGAACCACAACTGTGTGGAAGCACCTGCTTTCACTATACTTTGTATCTGTCATTTGCTCATGTGTTTCCATTATTTTTGCAGTAACCTGTATATTGTATCCTCATTACAGGGTTATGGAGTACAGCTAGGTATATTGTACACTCAAGTACAGGGTTAGCTCCAAGGTCAGGCATCACCCAGTCAACACCATCTCTATTGTCAAGTGTGAGGTGGCTGAGAAAGCCGTATCGTGTTATACGGATGCTTATGGTCGGCAGGGACTAGAGAGTGTGTCTGGGATCAAGCGGGAAACTGTGTGTGTGGGAGAGGTCTGGGGCTCTGGGGTCTCCCACCTACAGGGTTTCCCCAGAATCAAGTCTGCGGGAGAGGGTCAGAGATTAGGGGTCAGGTTAGTTTAGGGCCCAGCATCCACCCCAGTGTCTGTGCTCTGCTCTGGGGTGGGCTTCGCTCGTTCTCACTGGGCCTCTGGAAATGGCAGAAGAGGGAGTTGTGTTCTCAGTCTGAAATGAGCTCTTCCTGAGTGGCAGTGGGTTTATTATTGTATGGAAAGAGGAGAGGGTTGATGCCAGGGAGGGCGGTATGTGGCTGAGGGGCCTGGAATGCATTACATGTACGTTTTCCAGTCGAAAATACGTTACAAAAATACATCACCTCATATTTGACACCACACTCCACAAAGCAAGTCCTGCAGGCTCTAGTTTTATCTTATCCTGATTAGTGTCCACTCATATGGTTAAGTGCTGCGAGGAAGCACCTAGTAAATCTGTAGCTGGCCCAGAACCGAGCAGCATGTTTTGCTCTTCATTGTAATCAGAGGGCTAATATCAATACTATGCATGCCAGTCTCTCTTGGCTAAGAGTTGAGGAAAGACTGACAGCATCACTTCTTGTTCTTATAAGAAATATTAATTCCAAATTGTTTGCATAGTCAACTTACATCCACTGAGTATACAAAACATAGAAAACACCTGGTCTTTCCATGACATAGACTGACCAGGTGAATCCAGGTGAAAGCTACTGTATGATCCTTTATTGATGTCACTTGTTACATCCACTTCAATCAGTGTAGATGAAGGGGAGGAGACAGGTTAAAGAAGGATGTTTAAGCCCTGAGACAAATGAGACATGGATTGTGTATGTGTGCCATTCAGATGGTGAATGGGCAATACAAAATATTTAAGTACCTTTGAATGGGGTATAGTAGTAGGTGCCAGGCACACCGGTTTGTGTCAAGAAACGGAACGCTGCTGGATTTATCAAGAATGGTCCACCACCCAAAGGACATCCAGCCAACTTGGAGTCAACATGGGCCAACATCCTTGTAAAACACCATCGAGACCTTGTAGAGTCCATGCCCAATGAATTTAGGCTGTTCTCAGGGCAAAGGGGGAGGGGTACAACTCAATATTAGGAAGTTGTTCTCAATGTTTGGTATACTCAGTGTACAGTACTGATACACACATTTACCCCACCAGAAATGCCACCAGGGGTCTTTTCACAGTCCCCAGATCCAGTACAAATTCAAAGAAATATACAGTATTATACAGAGCCAAGATTGCATGGAACTCCCTTCCATCTCATTTAGCGCAAGTGAACAGCAAACCTGGATTCAAAAAACAAATAAAGCAACACCTCTCCAACATGTGACTTACTTTTTGTGTGTATGTACTGACATGTACAGTTGAAGTCGGAGGTTTACATACACTTAGGTTGGAGTCATTAAAACTCATTTTTCAACCACTACACACAATTCTTGTTAACAAACTATAGGTTTGGCCAGTCGGTTAGGACATCTACTTTGTGCATGACACAAGTAATTTTTTCAACAATTGTTTACAGACAGATGATTTCACTTATAATTCACTGTATCACAATTCCAGTGGGTCAGAAGATTATATAGACTAAATTGACTGTACCTTTAAACAGCTTGGATAATTCCCAAAAATTATGTTATGGCTTTAGAAGGGTCTGATAGGCTGGATGTATTTCAAGTCATACCTTCAAATTCAGTGCCTCTTTGCTTGACATCATGGGAAAATGAACAGAAATCAGCCAAGACCTCAGAAAAATAATTGTAGACCTCCACAAGTCTGGTTCATCCTTGGAAGCAATTTCCAAATGCCTGAAGGTACGACGTTCATCTGTATAAGCAATAGTACGCAAGTATAAACACCATGGGACCATGCAGCCGTCATAGCGCTCAGAAAGGAGAAGCGTTCTGTCTCCAAGAGATGAACGTACTTTGATGTTAAAAGTGCAAATCAATCCCAGAACAACAGTAAAGGACCTTGTGAAGATGCTGGAGGAAACAGGTAAAAAAGTATCGATAACCACAGTAAAACGAGTCCTATATTGACAAAGCCTGAAAGGCCGCTCAGCATGGAAGAAACCACTGCACCAAAACCGACATAAAAAAGCCAGACTATGGTTTGCAACTGCACATGAGGACAAAGATCCTACTTTTTGGAGAAATGTCCTCTGGTCTGATGAAACAAAAATAGAATTGTTTGGCCATAATGACCATCGTTATGTTTGGAGGAAAAAGGGGGAGGCTTGCAAGCCGAAGAACATCATCCCAACCGTGAAGCACGGGGGTGGCAGCATCATGTTGTGGGGGAGCCTTGCTGCAGGAGGGACTGGTGCACACACACACACACACACACACACACACACACACACACACACACACACACACACACACACACACACACACACACACACACACACACACACACACACACACACACACACACACACACACACACACACACACACACACACACACAAACACACACACACACACACACGCACACACACACACACACACACACACACACGTTAATGTTTGAAATGTATGTAAATTGTAGTCCTTTGTTTGTCATGTATTTTTGGTTATGTTTCAGACCCCAGTAAGACTAGCTGTCACCATTGGTGTTGGTTAATGGGGATCCTAATAAAATCTGAATCAACATTGGACTCCCCATAAGGTCCGGCAGCTACACAGTCTCATGGATCACAGGTGATCCACAGTGACTCTCAATGCACAATGTGGCTCTGCTCTACTCTGTGGTGGTGTTTATAGTGTACACTTCTGTTGCTTCAATGGTTACAGGGATGGGGAGCCAAGCTAAATCTATTTCAGCCCTCGCTGCTTCACAACTTCTCCTGCTGAAATATGGAGGGAGCTACAACTGAGTGATGTTTTATATCAACACTTAACTATTCATGTGAAAGAAATTAAAATAAAACAATGAAGAAGTATGCAGACCAGAGTGTATTCAAACGGTAACTAGACTGGCATCAGAAATGGCATCAGAGCTTTTTCAAACCATGTATCATACTCTTCCTCACATTTTGTAACTTAAAGTCATGTTGAGTTGGGATAGTATAACTTTCCCGTCTCCCTGTATGTATACTGAACAAAATCTTTGGTTTTCACATGACTGGGCATGGGATCAGCCATGGGTGGCCTGGGAGGGCATAGGCTGACCCACTTGGTAGCCAGGATAAACCAATCAGAATTCATTTTTTCCCCACAAAAGGGTTTTATTACAGACCAAAATACTCCTCAGTTTCCTCAGCTGTCCGGGTGGTTGGTCTCAGAACATCCCGCAGGTGAAAAATCTGCATGTGGAGGTCCTGGTTACACGTGGTCTGGGCTGTGAGGCCAGTTGGACGTACTGCCAAATTCTCTAAAACGACGTTGGAGGCGGCTTATGGTAGAGAAATTAACATTCCATTTTCTGGCAACAGCTCTAGTGGACATTCCTGCAGTCAGCATGCTAATTGCATGCTCGCTCAAACTTGGCATTGTGTTGTGTAACAAATCTGCACATTTTAGAGTCACCTTCTATTGTCCCCAGCATAAGGTGCACCTGTGTAATGATCATACTGTTTAATTAGCTTCTTGATATGCCACACTTGTCAGATGGATGGATTATCTTGGCAAAGGAGAAATGTTCACTATCAGGGATGTAAGCAAATTTGTGCACAAAATTGAAGAGAAATAAGCTTTTTGTGCGTATGGAAAATGTCTGGGATCTTTTATTTTAGCTGATGAAACATGAGACCAACACTTTACATGTCCGTTTATATTTTTGTTTAGTGTAATTAGAATGACAGTAATGGGTCTAAAATCTCTCTGGGACTGGGCCTGTGGTGGATATCAGACCTGGGTTCAAAATATATTTAATATATTTGAAATAGTTTGAGTGTTTAATTGAGGCTATCTGGAGTGTCAAGACGGCAGGGTTTGCATTTTTGGGCCTATTCCATTGGTTCCATTGAGCCAGGCTAGCTCAATCAAGCACAGCTACATATTTATATTTATATTTATATTTATATATTACAGCTATATTTGAAAGTGAACCAATCCTATTTGAACCCAGGTCTGTGAGTCAGCATAGTCTGCAGTAATGCTGATGCTCCCCAGGCCAGGCTGTGTGTGTCAGTGATCCAGAGAGGAAGGCTGAAGGAGATGTTTCACTGTCAGATATATACAGCCACATAGGAAGATGAAAGATGAGGAGGAGGAAGTGGAGGAAGAGGAGGAAAAAGGAGGGAAAAGGAGGAAGAGGG
Source organism: Oncorhynchus gorbuscha (assembly GCF_021184085.1). Lineage (NCBI taxonomy): Eukaryota > Metazoa > Chordata > Actinopteri > Salmoniformes > Salmonidae > Oncorhynchus > Oncorhynchus gorbuscha. Next base: position 19,475,516 of record NC_060178.1, read on the forward strand.
AAGGAGGGAGGGAGGGAGGGAGAAGGAGAAGGGAGTAGGAGGCAGGGAGAAGGAGGACAATAATGACTAGGAGGAGGAGGGCCTTTATAAATCAGATGCATCTTCACTTTTGGGGTCAAGCACCTTCTGACTGCAAACCTTACCAGACCCCCATTTCCTCCACCAGCCTTTCAGCACTTTTTCCACATGCAGCCCCCCTCTTTTTTGCCCTTGATGCCCTGGACCTGACCTGCTGTAGCCTCTGATCTGGTGTGGCTTGTGCCCACTTGAGCTGGAGTCTTTAATGTGGGCCCTTGGCTTGCGTGAGTCGTAGCCGCCTGCTGTCTTTGATCACTGGCTTCCTTGACTTTCTTAACGTAATTGATCTAGGGAAGGTTCCTGTGGTAGCTTAGCACAACACCCTCCATCCCCTCTCACTTACTCACAGCCAGCCCCCCAGCCATCCTCCCAGCCCTACAGCCAGCCTCCCAGCCCCACAGGCCCCCAACCATCCAGCCCCCCCCATAGTTCCCTCTTTAACACTCACACTTGAGTACTAGGCAACTCTGTCCTCTGACAGGTAAATCAGTGCTATCAACCCTCCTTATGGACAGCTAGCACTACACTCCCTTCGCCTTTATGATGTTCAGTTCAGTCTACTGTACTGTAGCCCACATACCCTCCATGTCTGCCTTTCGCCACCAGCCCTAGCTGCCTGGACAGACCCAACAATGTTGCTGGCGATGAAATGGACCGCTCCACTATTATACAGGCAGCTTGACTGGGGAAATTAATTAGAACTCAGGGGAATGGATGTGTGTGTGTGTGTGCGTGCACGTGCATATGTATGTGCATTTGTGTCTGTGCGTGTGTGTATGTGTCAGCATGCCTGTGTTTCCACCCTGTATATATTTCCCACTGCCTATCAGACAAGCTGTGTTTATATGTGGGGGACATTAAAACATACTTGTGCATTGACAAGTGAGACTTTCATGTGCTGTCTTAACGACTTAAACAAGCCAGTTGAGTTATGGAGGGAGGGGACACATGTAGGTCTTACTAAGCTGGGTACCCGCCTGTCCGCCTGACTGCCTGCCTGACAACTACCAGCTGCCTGCCTGACAGGGGAAAACACACAGGAGCCTATAGAAGTAGGACACACACATATGCACACACATGCACACACTGAGAGTGCAAATCTGCATTATGACCTGCTAGACTTTCTAGTCACCATCCCTGTTGGTCACCCCTACCAATAGCTCTGTTGAATGGCTGTGAGACACAGGGGTCGCTGGGGTCAATTCGAATTGAAAAACAAATCATTCAGGAAGTAAACTTGACACATGACAAAGTTGGAGCGAGTGGTCGCATCTGCACTTCGCACCCGCGGGTAGTATAACTTTTTCATTACATTTCATTATATTTCATTATAGCACAACGGTTTGATTTGTCTAATCTTAGCAATTTCTTCTCAGCTAGCTACATAGCCGTCTTTGTATCAAAGATAATTGCGTAATTATCGTATTTCGCCGTCCTAACGTAGTCTTCACTAGCCAGCTAGCTAACGTCCACTGATTAGCTGCACTGGAGAAACTATTACACTCAACTGAACGACTTGATTAGTGTAGTGTTAGCTAGCTACATAGCTGTCTTTGCTGTCTTCGTATCTTCGTATCCAAGATAATTGTGTTGTTTAGGTTTAGAGTGTGTAGTCTTAGAGTGATTATCTTAATTTACCGAGGTTAGCTAGCCAGCTATTTGTCGTCCTTAACGTAGGAGACTCTGCTAGCTAGCCAACGCTAGCCAACGTCTTCTGAATAGAACTCAACAACCCGGTCGCATTCACAGGTAGTATCACATTTTCACTTCATTTCATTACAGTACAACGGTTTGATTTGTTTGATCGTAGCTAGCTACATAGCTAGCTACATAGCCGTCTTTGTATCAAAGATAATTGTGTAGTCTAGAGCGATTTTCTAGGTTCGCTAGCCAGCTATTGTCGTTCTTTTAACGCAACGTAACGTAAACAACACTGCTAGCTAGCCAGCTAGCCCCCGAATAGCAACACTGCAGAAACTATTACACTCAACGGAACGACTTGATTAGTGTAGTGTCAACAACGCACCCACTGCCAGCTAGCCTACTTCAGCAGTACTGTATCATTTTAATCATTTTAGTCAATAAGATTCTTGCTACGTAGCTTAACTTTCTGAACATTCGAGACGTGTAGTCCACTTGTTATTCCAATCTCCTTTGCATTAGCGTAGCCTCTTCTGTAGCCTGTCAACTATGTGTCTGTTTATCCCTGTTCTCTCCTCTCTGCACAGACCATACAAACGCTCCACACCGCGTGGCCGCGCCACCCTACTCTGGTGGTCCCAGCGCGCACGACCCACGTGGAGTTCCAGGTCTCCGGTAGCCTCTGGAACTGCCAATCTGCGGTCAACAAGGCAGAGTTCATCTCAGCCTATGCCTCCCTCCAGTCCCTCGACTTCTTGGCACTGACGGAAACATGGATCACCACAGACAACACTGCTACTCCTACTGCTCTCTCTTCGTCCGCCCACATGTTCTCGCACACCCCGAGAGCTTCTGGTCAGCGGGGTGGTGGCACCGGGATCCTCATCTCTCCCAAGTGGTCATTCTCTCTTTCTCCCCTTACCCATCTGTCTATCGCCTCCTTTGAATTCCATGCTGTCACAGTTACCAGCCCTTTCAAGCTTAACATCCTTATCATTTATCGCCCTCCAGGTTCCCTCGGAGAGTTCATCAATGAGCTTGATGCCTTGATAAGCTCCTTTCCTGAGGACGGCTCACCTCTCACAGTTCTGGGCGACTTTAACCTCCCCACGTCTACCTTTGACTCTTTCCTCTCTGCCTCCTTCTTTCCACTCCTCTCCTCTTTTGACCTCACCCTCTCACCTTCCCCCCTACTCACAAGGCAGGCAATACGCTCGACCTCATCTTTACTAGATGCTGTTCTTCCACTAACCTCATTGCAACTCCCCTCCAAGTCTCCGACCACTACCTTGTATCCTTTTCCCTCTCGCTCTCATCCAACACCTCCCACACTGCCCTACTCGGATGGTATCGCGCCGTCCCAACCTTCGCTCTCTCTCCCCCGCTACTCTCTCCTCTTCCATCCTATCATCTCTTCCCTCCGCTCAAACCTTCTCCAACCTATCTCCTGATTCTGCCTCCTCAACCCTCCTCTCCTCCCTCTCTGCATCCTTTGACTCTCTATGTCCCCTATCCTCCAGGCCGGCTCGGTCCTCCCCTCCCGCTCCGTGGCTTGATGACTCATTACGAGCTCACAGAACAGGGCTCCGGGCAGCCGAGCGGAAATGGAGGAAAACTCGCCTCCCTGCGGACCTGGCATCCTTTCACTCCCTCCTCTCTACATTTTCCTCCTCTGTCTCTGCTGCTAAAGCCACTTTCTACCACGCTAAATTCCAAGCATCTGCCTCTAACCCTAGGAAGCTCTTTGCCACCTTCTCCTCCCTCCTGAATCCTCCTCCCCCTCCCCCCTCCTCCCTCTCTGCAGATGACTTCGTCAACCATTTTGAAAAGAAGGTCGACGACATCCGATCCTCGTTTGCTAAGTCAAACGACACCGCTGGTTCTGCTCACACTGCCCTACCCTGTGCTCTGACCTCTTTTCCCCTCTCTCTCCAGATGAAATCTCGCGTCTTGTGACGGCCGGCCGCCCAACAACCTGCCCGCTTGACCCTATCCCCTCCTCTCTTCTCCAGACCATTTCCGGAGACCTTCTCCCTTACCTCACCTCGCTCATCAACTCATCCCTGACCGCTGGCTACGTCCCTTCCGTCTTCAAGAGAGCGAGAGTTGCACCCCTTCTGAAAAAACCTACACTCGATCCCTCCGATGTCAACAATTACAGACCAGTATCCCTTCTTTCTTTTCTCTCCAAAACTCTTGAACGTGCCGTCCTTGGCCAGCTCTCCCGCTATCTCTCTCTGAATGACCTTCTTGATCCAAATCAGTCAGGTTTCAAGACTAGTCATTCAACTGAGACTGCTCTCCTCTGTATCACGGAGGCGCTCTGCACTGCTAAAGCTAACTCTCTCTCCTCTGCTCTCATCCTTCTAGATCTATCGGCTGCCTTCGATACTGTGAACCATCAGATCCTCCTCTCCACCCTCTCCGAGTTGGGCATCTCCGGCGCGGCCCACGCTTGGATTGCGTCCTACCTGACAGGCCGCTCCTACCAGGTGGCGTGGCGAGAATCTGTCTCCTCACCACGCGCTCTCACCACTGGTGTCCCCCAGGGCTCTGTTCTTGGCCCTCTCCTATTCTCGCTATACACCAAGTCACTTGGCTCTGTCATAACCTCACATGGTCTCTCCTATCATTGCTATGCAGACGACACACAATTAATCTTCTCCTTTCCCCCTTCTGACGACCAGGTGGCGAATCGCATCTCTGCATGTCTGGCAGACATATCAGTGTGGATGACGGTTCACCACCTCAAGCTGAACCTCGGCAAGACGGAGCTGCTCTTCCTCCCGGGGAAGGACTGCCCATTCCATGATCTCGCCATCACGGTTGACAACTCCATTGTGTCCTCCTCCCAGAGCGCCAAGAACCTTGGCGTGATCCTGGACAACACCCTGTCGTTCTCAACCAACATCAAGGCGGTGGACCGTTCCTGTAGGTTCATGCTCTACAACATCCGCAGAGTACGACCCTGCCTCACACAGAAAGCGGCGCAGGTCCTAATCCAGGCACTTGTCATCTCCCGTCTGGATTACTGCAACTCGCTGTTGGCTGGGCTCCCTGCCTGTGCCATTAAACCCCTTCAACTCATCCAGAACGCCGCAGCCCGTCTGGTGTTCAACCTTCCCAAGTTCTCTCACGTCACCCCGCTCCTCCGTTCTCTCCACTGGCTTCCAGTTGAAGCTCGCATCCGCTACAAGACCATGGTGCTTGCCTACGGAGCTGTGAGGGGAACGGCACCTCAGTACCTCCAGGCTCTGATCAGGCCCTACACCCAAACAAGGGCACTGCGTTCATCCACCTCTGGCCTGCTCGCCTCCCTACCACTGAGGAAGTACAGCTCCCGCTCAGCCCAGTCAAAACTGTTCGCTGCTCTGGCCCCCCAATGGTGGAACAAACTCCCTCACGACGCCAGGACAGCGGAGTCAATCACCACCTTCCGGAGACACCTGAAACCCCACCTCTTTAAGGAATACCTAGGATAGGATAAGTAATCCCTCTCACCCCCCCCCTTAAGATTTAGATGCACTATTGTAAAGTGACTGTTCCACTGGATGTCATAAGGTGAATGCACCAATTTGTAAGTCGCTCTGGATAAGAGCGTCTGCTAAATGACTTAAATGTAAATGTAAATGTAAACTGAATGAACAGTTCAACACTTGAAAAAACTGCAACTATTTTCAATTACTTGTCAAAAAACTAAGGTGTAGAAGCTATTTATTTCCAACATTTCTACATGCTTAATTAGAAGTACTTCCTGAATTAACTATCTTCAATTTTGAATTGACCCCAGCCCTGGTGAGACAACATAGGAGATAGCTATCTATGCAGAGGTACATAGACAGTGAGGAAGTACATAGGGCTTGTAGGCTATACTCAGTAGGTGGGAGGAGAGAGGCTTCGCGTGCAAAGCTTCCATTCATCACTGTCAATAGCCTTGGGTTTTCTGGCCATAGAAGACTGCTTTAGTTCTTCCTGTGAAAATGCTTTTAGGATGAACTGCTGGCTGGCTCCTGTAAAAGGGATCTATCCACTCTGCCACTTAGCCAAAGCCCTATAAAGTGGGCCAGTGCATGTCAGAGTACCGTTAATTACAGCAGTGCAACTGGACTGTGACCTGTGTTAGTGTTAACCCAGGTCTAATGGAGTCTGTCACCACCTCCTGAGATTATCTCAGTTGATTTACTTATGATTGATAATAATGACAACAAAACCACACTCTTGGATGGGTACTGTAATTACCAAACAGTCACTTCTCCTTAAAAACCCCTCGCTGAATCTCTCTAGTGACGAGGACTTGATGTGGTAACGAGCCTTCAAACAAACAAAGAGTTTGTGAGTGTTTGAGAGAGAGTGTTTTGTGTTTTGGTGTGCAGCTGCAATAGCACGCAGCACTCGTCCAATGCTCTCTCAGGTCATATAAACACATAAACATGGTCTATGGGCCAAACAAGGAGGGGGTCAGGCTCTGGAACTGGCCTACTTCTGAACCAGGCTTTGCCATTTGTCCTTACCTCTATCAAGGGCATCGGTCCACCAAGTTTATAGGTTCCCTAGATCTGGCCTGATAATGGTGTGTGTGTGTGTGTTTGTGTGTATGTGTGTGATTGCTTGTGTGCATGTGTGTTTCAGAGATTTTTTATTGGCCAACTGAGAAAACAGTCAGTTGACGTACCTTATTTTCTACTCAGGTGGAATGTGTCTGGCCAGAGAATGGTTTAGTGGCTGGAGAAAACTAATGCAGGAGAAAAATGCTGGAGTCAAATTCAATTACCTTAAGTGGACCAGACTGAAAATGAGGGGGTCTGTTTCAAATTGGGCCCATTTTCGGTTCACAAAACACCCATTTAACTGAACTATATGTAATATGAGTCCAATCTAAGTGCCACAAGGATTAAGAAGTTTACAGACAAAGGGGCTATCAACAGCTAATGTCTATAAATCAACACAGTGTTGGAAGGAGGTTACAGTATATGGCAAATTGTCACCAACTGTCAATGCCCCAGGTTTTTGAGGGTCGATAGTTCTTATCAGCTGATATCAGCTGATGTAAGAAGGGATATATAAATACATTTGATTTGATTTCTCACGATAGCTAGGATGTATCGCTGTATAAGATCTCCTTTCAACTCTACTGGACCAAGTCTGCAGTATCCCCTCTGAAGTCCCTAGTACTGTATTTGTCCTTGTTCCTGAACATTCAGAAACTTCTGAACTTCCTTTGTTCTGTCCCCGACCAATAGCCATCGATCTGCATCATGTTGGCCAATGAAATCCATGGGAAGTACTAAGCACTAGTCCATTGTAATGTCCTATCTATTAGTATAATGATTCACTTCACAACAGCTCTCTGTCCACCAGCTAAAAAAGTCCCATATGAATAACACTGTCTGTCTCTCATGTGTTTTCTAATTCCCACATCTGCAAACAGGCTTCTTCAGGGAAAGAGAGACTGTCACAGTCCAGCTTTGTCTGATCAGATGCTGGTAAAGATCTACCTTTGTGGACCCCAGAGCAAGAGAGAGAGTGTCTAAATGACATAATGAGATCAAGGGTTGGGTGTGTTTGGATGATGACCTAGTTTGAGAGGGAGAGAGTAGTAAGCAGAGCCGGCCTGAGACTCATTATACACTCTGACAGGTCCAAATTAATGGGCCATTTCTCTAATATGGAACAGAGATGGGGGCCTAGGATACTTCAAATGTTTCAAATTCAGCAAAACAGTGACCTCCCTTTGGAGGTCTTCAAAACTAAATCCCCAGTCACACAGTCGAACCACAGGAAGAGGACAAATGGATCCTGCACCAACGCGTGAGACAAAGTGAAAAAGTATGTACAAGGATCTGTACTGGGATTATGTTGAATGTTTTATGTGTGTGTTGGCTCCACTGTGTGTGTGTGTGTGTGTGTGTGTGTGTGTGTGTGTGTGTGTGTGTGTGTGTGTGTGTGTGTGTGTGTGTGTGTGTGTGTGTGTGTGTGTGTGTGTGTGTGTGTGTGTGTGTGTGTGTGTGTGTGTGTGTGTGTGTGTGTGTGTGTGTGTGTGTGTGTGTGTGTTTGTAATAGTAAAAATTAGGTGGGTGCTTATATTTGTCCAGTTTCACACATATACAATTCGGTATTAAATGCATGTGTGAATTGGAAATGTAACCTGAATCAATTAGGGTTAAGTGCCTTGCACAAGGGCACATCAAAAGATTTTTCACCTTGTCGGCTCAGGGATTCAGACTTCGGATACTGGCCCAATGCTCTAATCGCTATGCTACCTGACGCCCTTATGTACATATAACAATGTGTGTCGGGACCCCTGTAGATATAAAATATATATATAAACTCAGCAAAAAAAGAAACTTCCCTTTTTCAGGACCCAGTCTTTCAAAGATAATTAGTAAAAATCCAAATAACTTCACAGATCTTCACTGTAAAGGGTTTAACACTGTTTCCCATGCTTGTTCAAAGAACAATAAACAATTAATGAACATGCACCTGTGGTCGTTAAGACACTAACAGCTTACAGGACGGTAGGCAATTAAGGTCACAGTTATAAAAACTTAGGACACTAAAGAGGCCTTTCTACTGACTCTGAAAAACATCAAAAGAAAGATGCCCAGGGTCCCTGCTCATCTGCATGAACGTGCCTTAGGCATGCTGCAAGGAGGCATGAGGACTGCAGATGTGGCCAGGGCAAATTGCAATGTCCGTACTGTGAGACACCTTAGACAGCGCTACAGGGAGACAGGACAGACAGCTGATCATCCTTGCAGTGGCAACAACAACTGCCCGAGTTCCACCAGGAATGCACAATCCCTCCATCAGTGCTCAGACTGTCCATAATAGGCTGAGAGAGGATGAACTGAGGGCTTGTAGGCCTGTTGTAAGGCAGGTCCTCACCAGACATCACTGGCAACGACTTCGCCTATGGGCACAAACCCACTGTCACTGAACCAGACAGGCCTGCAAAAAGTGCTCTTCACTGACGAGTCGTGGTTTTGTGTCACCAGGAGTGATGGTCGGATTCGCGCTTATTGTCCAAGGAATGAGCGTTACACCGAGGCCTGTACTCTGGAGCAGGATCGATTTGGAGGTGGAGAGTCTGTCATGGTCTGGGGCAGTGTGTCACAGCATCATCGGACTGAGCTTGTTGTCATTGCAGGCAATCTCAACGCTGTGCGTTACAGGGAAGACATCCTCCTCTCTCATGTGGTACCCTTCCTGAAGGCTCATCCTGACATGACCCCCCCAGCATGACAATACCACCAGCCATACTGCTTTTGCAGGATCTGTGCGTGATCCTGCAAGGCAGAAATGGCAGTGTTCTGCCATGGCCAGCAAAGAGCCAGGATCTCAATCCTATTGAGCACGTCTGGGACCTGTTGGATCGGAGGGTGAGGGCTAGGGCCATTCCCTCCAGAAATGTCTGGGAACTTGCAGGTGCCTTGGTGGAAGAGTGGGGTAACATCTCACAACAAGATCTTGCAAATCTGGTGCAGTCCAGGAGGAGGAGATGCACTGCTGTACTTAATGCAGCTGGTGGCCACACCAGATTCTGACTGTTACTTTTGATTTTGACCGTCCCTTTGTTCAGGAACACATTATTCCATTTATGTTGGTCGCATGTCTGCGGAACTTGTTCAGCCTCCAGTATTTATGCTGCAGTAGTTTATGTGTCGGGGGGCTAGGGTCAGTTTGTTTATCTGGAGTACTTCTCCTGTCCTATTCGGTGTCCTGTGTAAATCTAAGTGTGCGTTCTCTAATTCTCTCCTTCTCTCCTTCTTTCTCTCTCTCGGAGGACCTGAGCCCTAGAACCATGCCCCAGGACTACCTGACATGATGACTCCTTGCTGTCCCCAGTCCACCTGGCCATGCTGCTGCTCCAGTTTCAACTGGCCTGGGCCCTAGGACCATGTCCCAGGACTACCTGACATGAGGACTCCTTGCTGTCCCCAGTCCACCTGGCCATGCTCCTGCTCCAGTTTCAACTGTTCTGCCTTACTATTATTCAACCATGCTGGTCATTTATGAACATTTGAACATCTTGGCCACGTTCTGTTATAATCTCCACCCGGCACAGCCAGAAGAGGACTGGCCACCCCACATATGCTCTCTCTAATTCTCTCTTTCTTTCTCTCTCTCGGAGGACCTGAGCCCTAGGACCGTGCCCCAGGACTACCTGACATGATGGCTCCTTGCTGTCCCCAGTCCACCTGACTGTGCTGCTGCTCCAGTTTCAACTGTTCTGCCTTATTATTATTTGACCATGCTGGTCATTTATGAACATTTGAACATCTTGGTCATTTTCTGTTATAATCTCTACCCGGCACAGCCAGAAGAGGACTGGCCACCCCACATAGCCCGGTTCCTCTCTAGGTTTCTTCCTAGGTTTTGGCCTTTCTAGGGAGTTTTTCCTAGCCACCGTGCTTTTACACCTGCATTGTTTGCTGTTTGGGGTTTTAGGCTGGGTTTCTGTACAGCACTTTGAGATATCAGCTGATGTACGAAGGGCTATATAAATAAATTTGATTTGATTTGATTTTGATTCAGTTTATGTCTTAGTTGTTGAATCTTGTTACGTTCATACAAATATTTACACGTTAAGTTTGCTGAAAATAAACACAGTTGACAGTGAGAAGACGTTTATTTATATACACTGAACAAAAATAAAAATGCAACACGCAACAATTTCAAAGATTTTACTGACTTATAGTTTATATAAGGAAATCAGATACCTTAAAAAAAGGTGTGACCACCATTTTCCCCATGCAGCGTGACACATATCCTTTGCATATAGTTGATCAGGCTGTTGATTGTGGCCTGTGGAATGTTGTCCCACTCCTCTTCAAAGGCTGTGCGAAGTTTCTGGATATTGGCGGGAACTGGAACCCGCTGTCGTCCAGAGCATCCCAAACATGCTCTATGGGTGACATGTCTGCTGAGTATGCTGGCCATGGAAGAACTAGGCCATTTTCAGCTTCCGGGAATTGTGTACAGATCCTTGCGTCATGGGGCAGTGTTCCAGTTCAATATCCAGCAACTTTTCACAGCCATTAATAAAGAGGAGTGGGACAGCTCTGGCATCAGATCTGGTGGACATTTTTGCAGTCAGCATGTCAATCGCGTGCTCCCTCAAAACTTGAGACATCTGTGGTATTGTGTTGTGTGACAAAACTGCACATTTTAGGGTTGCCTTTAATTGTCCACAGCACAAGGCTCACCTGTGTAATAATCAGCTTCTTGATATGCCACACCTGTCAAGTGGATGGGTTGTCTTGGCAAAGGTGAAATGCTCACTAACAGGCATGTAAACAAATGTGTGCACAAAATAAGCTTTGTACCGATGGAACATTTTTAGGATATTTTATTTCAGCTCATGAAACATAGGACCAAAATTTTAAAATGTTGTGTTAATAAATATAAAGTATATATAAAATAAAATATTTAATTTGGGCTTTAGCCCATAGAAATGCATTTAATAAATCAAATCAAATCCCCAACAATGGTCACATGCGTTGAATACAGTAGGTGTAGACCTTACAGTGAAATGATTACTTACAAATAAGGGGGTATTTTGAAAGATAAGAATAACAAATAATTCAAGAGCAGCAGTAAATAACAGTAGTGGGGCTATGTACAGGGGCTACCGGTGTCGAGGTAATTGAGGTAGAATGGTTAGTTAAGAGCTGATAAGACGGCAGCTATCCCCTCTGGCGCCATCATGAATCAATACACATTCATCAGTGGGAAAACAGGCAGACAAAAATGATTAAGGAATGAGGTTTTGAAGTGTCTTTCCTATATCTAGGACAGTGGTTCCCAACTTTTTTCATTTATCATACCACCAAATGAATTTTGCTCTGCCCGGAGTACCCCTGAAGTTACCCCCTCATGTACATTTTATCAGTAGGTCTATGGTCTCATGAGTCTTCTCAAGTACCCCCTGTGGAATGGACAAGTACCTCCAGGGGTTCTAGTACCCCCTGTGGAATGGACAAGTACCTCCAGGGGTTCTAGTACCCCCTGTGGAATGGACAAGTACCTCCAGGGGTTCTAGTGCCCCCTGTGGAATGGACAAGTACCTCCAGGGGTTCTAGTACCCCTGGTTTGGAACCACTGGTCTAGGAGATATATGAAAGCTGAGAAAATGTTGTAGTTGTTTGGATGTATATTTAACCCACCTTTTTTGGGGGAACAAAACTACCTCCATACTTATGTTCATTATTTAAACCGGTATCAGTTACTTTCAGCCAAGTTATGTGAAAGTTGTGGGGGTCATAGAGCAAAACAGAAAACACCATTGTGTTCATATGAATTTGTAGCCCAAACTGTTCGGACGCTACAGACAGAAGTTGGCACATCGGCGGTACCGACTTCAGACGAGTCCTGCGGGGCTTGTTGGGGTCGTAGACCAAAACAGAGAACATCTCATCTTTCCATAGAGTAGTAGGCCAAACCGTTCGGAAGCTGCAGACGTTTTCAACGTTTTCGTGAGAAGACAAAGAGCGCAATAGCTGATTGAGCTGATTGAGACACAGCCTATGCACAAAACCACATAGCTTTAGCTTAAACTGACAGATTATAATGTGGTTTTTTATTATTATGTTAATCATATATAGATTCTTAAAGATTATAAACCTGAATTCACATAAAACACTATTATTATATGTACAGTACATGTGTGTACGGTTGAAGACTTACAGTATGTCTGTTTTCGCCATTTGCGCATTCCGTATCCCCCATGTCTCTCCTTCTCAGGATTGTCTGTCTCTGTCAGTCTGCCCACTAGGTCAAAGGTCAGTATTGGTTCTAGGTCAGAGCCTGTGGATGAGAGCCATAGGGGGGCCAGTCTCTGGATCCAATGTCATGCATTGAAAAATCTCCACTTGAACTCAACAGACTCAACAGACGACCAAGTTCATCAAGGTAAACCGGATAAAACCATAACAGAACCAATAAGAATCCTCAAAACCCAAACTTCTGCTTAGAAACACTAAATGAGCAAATATTTCCAAACAGATGTCACTTTACTTCACTTCCACTCCCCTGCAGATAGGAGGAAACCTCTTAAAACAAGCAATTAATTCTGTTGGTAGGACACGTTTTGTATAGGAGAGGTTTTTATCGTTTGGAGCAATGTGTCTAGATCCGGTCTGGAGCCGAGGTTGCAGACAGGCAGGAGGAACCATAAGGTGATGGAGAGGGCCACCTGAACAAACCCGTATGGGTCTTAGGACCACGATTTATTGCTCTCTTCCCCCAGGCTGGGGCCTGTCTCTGGAGCTGCTCTGTCAGGGGATAGATGGCTCCCTCTCTCACATTCTCTTTTTCTCTCTTTCGCTCTCGTTTTCCCTCTCTCTATCTCTCTTCTCTCTCACTATTTATTTCTCTGTCTTTCTCCCTCCCTCGCTCTCGCTCTCTCTCTTTCTCTCTGTCTCTCTACCCGGCTCTCTTTCTCTCTCCAGACATCCGCGACAGCTGTTTGTCCAGACGGGTGTGTGGGTGTCTGCTGTGGGGTTGCCTGGCCCTGGCCTCAAGGGTGGAACTCTTTTCTTTCCCAGCACTTCTTCTGTCTCCTCTTACTCACCGACTGACTGAGTCGCTGCTGCATCACCTACCTTCACACGACCTCCGCCACTCTCTGTAACATGGAGTGTACATGCCACCCACATGTTACAGAACAGACAGACGGACTGGCAAACAGATTAATCATACAGATGTAGGATCTTCATTTGAGCCAGTTTGCTAGATCTGGAAAATAATCCTGCAGCAACAGGAAATGTAAATGATTATGTGGATTATAATTAATGGATTTTTGTAGGGGTTGATACATTTTTCATAAGGGAAAGTCTGCAATTTCAAAGCGGAAATTACAAACTGAAGTATACGTTTTACATTTCCTGTATTGCAGGAAAGTTCTCTTGCAACAGGGTGATCAAATTAAGATCCTACATCTGTACATTATTAGCTGACTACCATTACGTACTGCACAGGGTGCATTGTGCATACAAACTAAAATAGACTTGCACACTCAAACATACTCAGCTCATTCAAAAGCACAGTATGCTATCAGTTCTACTATTCTTGTGTCGTTAAAGAGGATTTATCCACCCTAGCAACAGTGAAATCTTGGCAAAGGCAACCATCACCCCAAGTAATAGTAAAATCACTGACTACAGATATTCAGTAAAGGTGTAAAGATTTCCCTTGACGATGGTAAACTCTTTTAAACAACTTTTGAGACACAAGGTAGTAAAATCAAATGAAGTGTCTGGTAAATTTGTCCTGCAGATATTGCAGTAACTAATCTAGGCCTTGCACGCTTTTCTGCCATGGTATTTCACCTTACTAGCTAAGTCCATCTCAGATGGGGAAATTTAAGAGCTTGCTCTCATTTCTTAAGTTACAAGCCAAATCATGAACTAATCAGACCTACTAAGGCCATGGACTTGGGTAGCTCACAAGCATTTCCAACAAAAGCACAGAAGCACAACCATATTCCATGGGCAGGATCCAGGAGAAGAGACAGAACAAAGGCATTTCCTTCCAATTCTAACATTCGAAGTGTAACTCTTTCAAACCAAAACCAACCACCATTGACCAATGAATCGATACTAAGTTTACAGTAACCTGATCACCCAGGCCCATCTCATTTCACCATCTCCATAGGATGTCACAGCATCTAAAGGCTTGTGTGAGACCAATGTAAAATCCCTTTGCAGATAGTAATTCGGAGTTCATCCTGTAAAGATACAAGTTACCACAGAGATACATCCATATAGTTGGCATCGGAGTCCTCTTCAGGGTAGAAGCTTAAAATAGATACCAAATATGGCTGCAATAGTATTATTCATCACACATTTGAGCGAGAGAGAGAGAGAGAGAGAGAGAGAGAGAGAGAGAGAGAGAGAGAGAGAGAGAGAGAGAGAGAGAGAGAGAGAGAGAGAGAGAGAGAGAGAGAGAGAGAGAGAGAGAGAGAGAGAGAGAGAGAGAGAGCTTTTGTCCCCTCAGAGGGTGGAAGGGCGTACTGGCCGTTAAATCATTGTTGTTTGTGTCTGCCTTGTGTTCCTGGGCCATTTGCCATGCTGCCCCAGGTGACAGAGATCACATAGTTTAATGCCGAGCCTACATCTGTGACAGGGCCGAGCCTACTTTTGTGACAAAAGTTTTTGATGAAAAAAAGGCTATTGTATTTTCTCAGAGATTCAAATAGCTGTTCTGTTGTTTTAAGAGAATGTTTAAACCTTGAATCAAACTAAAACTCCACTTAAACCAGTCTCACAGAAACAAGTGAAAATAATGTTGTTTTTATTGTCACCTGGAGACTCGGTTATTGCTTGTGATGGAATAGGGCATCTAGACAATGTTTCTTTATGTTGGTCATTACAGTAAATGTAGTTATCAATGAGGAGAGGCTGGCTGAAACCTCCAGGCCCATGTGATGGATGTGTTTACCCTGGACCTAAACGCCATGTCTGATGTTTTATTTATTTAGATTAATTTCACCTTTATTTAACCAGGTAGGCTAGTTGACAACAAGTTCTCATTTACAACTGCGACCTGGCCAAGATAAACCAAAGCAGTGCGACACAAACAACAACACAGAGTTACACATGGAATAAACAAACGTACAGTCAATAATACAATAGAGAAAGTCTATATACAGTGTGTGCAAATGAGGTAGGATAAGGGGGGTGAGGCAATAAATAGGTCATAGTGACGAAATAATTACAGTATGGCAAATTAAACACTGGGGTGATAGATGTGCAGAAGATGGGGTGCAAAGGAGCAAAATAAATAACAATATGGTGGTGAGGTAGTTGGATGGACTATTTACAGATAGGCTATGTACAGGTGCAGTGATCTGTGAGCTGCTCTGACAGCTGGTGCTTAAAACTAGTGAGGGAGATATGAGTCTCCAGCTTCAGTGATTTTTGTTCGTTCCAGTCATTGGCAGCAGAGAACTGGAAGGAAAGGCGGCTGAAGGAGGAATTGGCTTTGGTGTGACCAGTGAAATATACCTGCAGGAGCGAGGGGTGCGGGTGGGTGCTGCTATGGTGACCAGTGAGCTGAGATAAGGCGGGGCTTTACCAAGCAACGACTTATAGATGATCAGGATCCAGTGGGTTTGGCGACGGATATGAAGCAAGGGCCAGCCAACGAGAGCATACAGGTAGCAGTGGTGGGTAGTATATGGGGCTTTGGTGACAAAACGGATGGCACTGTGATAGACTGCATCCAATTTGCTGAGTAGAGTGTTGGAGGCTATATTGTAAATGACATCGCCTAAGTGAAGGATCGGTAGGATAGTCAGATTTACGAGGGTATGTTTGGCAGCATGAGTGAAGGATGCTTTATTGCAAAATAGGAAGTTGATTCTAGATTTAATTTTGGATTGGAGATGTGTCTGGAAGGACACCTAGGTATATGTAGTTGTCCACATATTCTAAGTCAGAACCGTCCAGAGTAGTGATACTTGACGGGTGGGTAGGTGTGTTGTCAGCGATCGGTTGAAGAGCATGCATTTAGTTTTGCTTGCATTTAAGAGCTGTTGGAGGCCTCGGAAGGAGAGTTGTATGGCATTAAAGCTCGGAGGTTAGTTAACACAGTGTCCAAAGAGGGGCCAGAAGTATACAGAATGGTGTTGTCTGCGTAGAGGTGGATCAGAGAATCACCAGCAGCAAGAGCGAAAGAGTCGACATCAAAGAGTCGGCCCGAGGATTGAACCCTGTGGCACCCCCATAGAGACTGCCAGAAGTCCGGACAACAGGCCCTCCGATTTGACACACTGAACTCTGTCAGAGAAGTAGTTGGTGAACCAGGCGAGGCAGTCATGTGGCTTCTCTAGACGTGTGAGGGGGAAATGCCAGCTAAATGCAGTCACCGCCATCTAATGAAGTGGTAGAGGTCCTTCTACCAAGCCTGTTGTTCAACCACCAGCCCCCTACCTCTCTTGACCTGGTTGCGTCACAAGTGTGTCCGTCCATAGTTTTGATATATGCCCACATCTCCTGTGCTGTAGTAAAGGCTGAACCCAAAGGGCTGCCTGTTGCTCAAGGCTGCATGTGTGATTTTGTCAATGCATGAAATGGGAATGGTAAGAGGAAATTACTTGTGTTTTGCCTGTTTTAGATGGATGCTGAACTCTGTGTCCTGGGTCCATGGAGTCTCATACACACACACTGAGCTCTTCTAATGGTTAAACAGCATGCTCATGCCATGCTACGTAATGACAGGCTTGGGTAATTCCGTTGAAGTGGCAGTTTTCATAGTCAGCAGGCAAAGAGAAGGCAATGCACCGCCTTAGGCACAGAGGTTGTGTGAGGACACTGTCTCCACACCTCACTCAGGCATGCACAAATATGCACAGACACACACACACATGCACTAGAACGCACGCACACAAACACAGTAATACGGCACAGTAATTAAGGTCTGGAGGTTTGGTTATCTTCCAGCAGTTCCTTGAAGATTGAACTCTGATAGTAGTGTTGAAGTAGTGTCCAGCTCAGAATCTGCTCCTACTTTACACAAGATCACAAAGAAAAAGCTGATTATTTTTCTGGAGTGAACACAATCATGGTGTTTTGGCCTCTTGGGCTCTCACCAGGGTTTCACATCAGCTAGGTCACCCATGATACCTGTCAGTAATCGATATCCATCCATGTCTTAGGATGTTGGTAGATGATGTGGAAAACGGCCACTCGGGCAACAGTGAGCGTTGTTACCTTCAAGTAGGTTTGGGTTTTGCTAGGTTGTTGTGGACGGGGATGGCATGTTGTGGACGGGGATGGCATCTGCCTCTGATTCAAGGTTGCAAGTTGCAATCCAGTGATAGAAAGTTGCTTAAGATATTTTTGTTTTAAGCCTATCCCAACCTTAACCCTTATCTTAACCAGTTAATGCCTACATTTAACCTTAGACAATGCTAAATTTGGAACAACTTAGAAATTTGAGAAATATGGATGAACGTCTAATTATTTGTATTTAAAAAAAATCAATTTTGATCTTGTCTCATCGCTGCAACTCCCCAACGGGCTCGGGAGGTGAAGGTTGAGTCATGCGTCCTCGGAAACATGATCCAACAAACTTCTTAACACCCGCCTGTTTAATCCGGAAGCTAGCCGCACCAATGTGTCAAAGCAAAACACTGTTCAACTGACTACCAAGGTCAGCCTGCAGGCACCCAGCCCACCACAAGGAGTTGCTAGCCACCTCCTCCCTGTAGGCCGTCTCGTCGTTGTTGGTTATCAAGCCTACCACTGTAGTGTCATCTGCAAACTTGATGATTGAGTTGGAGGCGTGCATGGCCACACGGTCATGGGTGAACAGGGAGTACAGGAGAGGGCTGAGGACGCACCCTTGTGGGGCCCCAGTGTTGAGGATCAGCGGGGTGGAGATGTTGTTTCCTACCCTCACCACCTGGGGTCGGCCCGTCAGAAAGTCCAGGACCCAGTTGCACAGGGCGGGGTCAAGACCCAGGGTCTAGAGTTTAATGATGAGTTTGGAGGGTACTATGGTGTTAAATGTTGAGCTGTAATCGATGAACAGTATTCTTACATAGGTATTTCTCTTGTCCAGATGGGTTAGGGCAGTGTGCAGTATGATTGTGACTGCGTCTACTGTGGACCTATTGGGGCGGTAAGCAAATTGGAATGGGTCTAGGATGTCAGGTAGGGTGGAGGTGATATGATCCTTAACAAGTCTCTCAAAGCACTTCATGATGACAGAAGTGAGTGCTATGGGGTGATAGTCGTTTAGCTCAGTTACCTTAAGCTTTCTTGGGAACAGGAACAATGGTGGTCCTCTTGAAGCATGTGGGAACAGCAGACTGGGATAGGGATTGATTGAATATGTCCTTAACTACACCAGCCAGCTGGTGTGTGCATGCTCTGAGGACGCGGCTAGGGATGTCATCTGGGCCGGCATCCTTGTGAGGATTAACACGTTTAAATGTTTACTCACATTGGCTGCGGTGAAGGAGAGAGGTTTTGGTAGTGGGCTGTGTCAGTGGCACTGTATTGTCCTCAAAGAGAGCAAAGAAGTTGTTTAGTGTGTCTGGGAGCAAGACATCGGTGTCCGCGATGGGGCTGGTTTTCTTTTTGTAATCCATGATTGACTGTAGATCCTGCCACATACGTCTCGTGTTTGAGCTGTTGAATTGTGACTCTACTTTGTATCTATACTGACGTTTAGCTTGTTTGATTGCCTTGCCGAGGGAATAGCTGCACTGTTTGTATTCGGTCATGTTTCCGGATGCCTTGCCCTGATTAAAAGCAGTGGTTTGCACTATCAGTTTTGCGCGAATGCTGCCATCAGTCCACAGTTTCTGGTTGGGGAAAGTTTTAATAGTCACCGTGGTTACAACATCACCGATGCACTTGATAGTAAACTCGCTCACCGAATCCGCGTATACATCAATGTTGTTGTCTGAGGCTATCCGGAACATATCCCAGTCCACGTGATCGAAGCCATCTTGAAGCGTGGAATCAGATTGGTCGGACCAGCGTTGAACAGACCTGAGCACGGGCGTTTCCTGTTTAATACAGCAGTAAACAGTAAACAGAGGGAGAGAGAGAGAGTGTGTCTTTGTTTTTCAAAACACAGGGGTGGTTTAGGACTCCTTTGTTTAGCCAAACAGCCTGTTATTAGGATAGTAAACTACCAAGCTTCATCGTTATTTAGACTATCTACTGGCTACATATTTGTCTTTTAAATCCCCTTTGAGACAGCCAGGATGTAAGGGGACCTCCACCTCGTCTCGCGAAGCAGAGCAGTTGGAGGTGAGCCAAGCCGAGGGTCTTCAGAGTGGAGAAGAAGCCATCATCTCAACACCACTTGGCCTGGCACAATTAGACTCTCCCAGGGAACTGCATGGGCTATGTATGGCTGCATGGGTCACGTCCCATGGGCCAGTATGATGCCAGTACTAGGTTATGCTATCTCACTCTAACGCTAGGCTGCGCTAAGCTAGACCACATTTCCAGGGGTTGCTCAGATCCTGACACAGTTTCCCTGGCTGCATCCCCCTGCAGGCTCAAGTTTTGCCCTGTGGCTACAGCTGACTTCCACTCACATCAGCATGGTGGGAAGAAGAAGAATGGGCCTTTTCATCAGGCAGGACTGGCCCTACATGAATATTTCAATCAGGCAACATAATTCCAGAGTGCCAACCTAGACAAAGGAGAGCTATGTGGGTGAGGAGGTGAAAGGAGAGGTGAGAGAGGAGGGATATGAGGGGGTTGGAGAAGCAGGGAGAATGGGAAACTTGGAGCTCTGATATCTGATTTTCTCCTTGAGGCACCACCTGCTAGAATCCACAGGCAGCCTTGAGGTTTTAGTTTGTTCCGTGATGGGAGAGACGGCAGCTTGGTAAAACCCTATCTGACCATGTCTGCCTGAAGCAGTGCCAGCCAGCCATTGAGCTGACTAGACCACATCCCATCTCCTGTGGAAAGATGAAGAGGCTGAACGAGCTCTGGCTTGTGCTCCCAGTGTCCAGGCCTATGTGTGTGGAAGGCAAGGGTGTGCCTGTGGACATACCAAGCATTCCAGGTCGGCAATAAACCCAAATTGAAGGGAGGATAAAGTTGTGATGTGTTGAGTGATACCTGGGCAGCTGGGCCAGGGGGTGGGTAACAGGGTGGGTTAGCTGATGAGAGGTCCTGATGTTGCCTAGGGTGGTGACTGGAGACAGATTGAGAGTGAAGGCTTTCTTGCCACTCCCAGTCCCGCCCTCTACGTCAATTTGGGCTAAGGTTATAGCTAAGTGTTTTAGGGTAACACTGTGGTCTGACTAAGATGCAAAGATACTGCTGTTAGTTGTTCCTGTTGCCACAGCATTTTGGCAGTTGAAGTTGTTAGAATAGTGGAGTTGAACTCAATTCCGTCCATGTTGCATTCACCATGCAGGCATGCACCGAAAGTCTCAGTACAAAAGTATTGATTTTCATACAACAGCTCCGCCAAATACCTGTTATGTTGTTATTATGCAAATGCATGGTGGTGACTCTCAGTCTCACTATGGCATAATAGCTTAGCGTTTCTTGGGGGGGGTTAAAAGCTTGTCCAATGTGCTGGTTGAGACGGAGGCCTAACCCAGGCACCACAGATCCTCAACACATAATCGATCCATCGATAAAGGCAATGCATGTTCCAAAACACAAGCTTCTTCCAAAACTGGGTTCGCAACGTACTTTTCTGTACCTTTACTGTTTCTTGCATGACAATATTTCAAAACATCAGTTTATGTTCTTTAGATACTTTTTGGAATATTTATCAGCTGTAAATAGGAATTCTAGTAAATCCCCAACAAGCATGAAGAATACTGTAAACCTGTGGTGTTACTGTAGACTTGCACGTAACATATGTGGAGTGTTGTCCAATTCAAATGCATGGCTAATTCAATATCATTCAACACATCACACATTTCCCCAAGCAGCTTGGCTACAGTACCAGTCAGTCAGTCAGGACACATAGGGATATGATTGAGATTGACACGGCTGAGGCTTGGTTCATTACACCAGAAAACTGACCCAATTACACCAATTAACAATACCAATGGGACCCCCCCAGAGGGAGGGCCTGTAATGTGCCAACAGGGAGAGAAAAGGAGGTGGAGGCCTGAACACATCCTCTGTTAACACCCACACTGTTAGAACAGCATACAGAATGAACATGGCTGGGGAACCCAAAAGCGCTCCATTGTTCATGCAGTGTATTTCACCTCTCTGGCACGCCATCTCTGTTGTGGCTAGAAGACATGGGAATCCAACGCATCCAGAATGAACCCTAACCCCAGCTTTAATAACAGGAGTATATCCCGACCGAGCAGACTAAACGGCCACAGTTACAGTTGAGAATGACTCAGACGGGGATTCCTACATAGCCCTGTAGACTTTTCAAAAAGTCAGTTTTTCAGCATGGCCAGTATTTTTAAATGCGACAGAAGGGGCCTTTGTGTAAAGTGTAAAAAAAGGACCAGTCTTTTCATCCTGAAGGTATGTCCTTCTGGGCTGCACGGCGCTGTTCGATGCAGGGTTCCTCTACCCTGGCCTGTAAAGCCCTAGCGGGAGCCAGATTACTTTTGGGTAAAATATAGGTCTCATAATTACCAACAATTGACCAATTCATTTGAGACCTCGTTTGACATTGCGTCTGTATGTGCTGTTTTACGTGTGTGTATTCTAGATCCATCATGTACTAATATATCTAAGGAGGCTGGTAGTCCGTAGCTCGTCTTGGGCCTCTCATTTCAGAGACATTGGCACACGACGTGGTCATTGATTTGAGTGACAGCAGGGCAGCAGGGACATGGAGACTGAGTGTTATGATTTTGAGTGAACACATCACATATGCAGCAATGCACAGATGGTGATTGTGCTGTAGTCTATCCAGCAGACAAAATTTTGTATGGCTGGACTTTTGGTTTGTAATTCTCACTGGCCTCAGTGGACCAGGCCAGAACAGTAGTGTTCAGCATGTGTGGACCGCTAGAATCCAAAGCAACAGGGTCGCACGATTAACGGTTTGACTCTGATCACTGGCCTGGAATGGAGGTTTTAACTCAGAAAGCTTTAGATGGGCCTTCATAAAGTATGCTTAGAGAGAGAGAGAGAGGGAGAGAGAGGGAGAGAAAGAGAGCAAGACAGAGAGAGAGAGAGTGAGAGAGAGTGAGCGAGAAAGACAGAGAGAGAGAGAGAGGGAAGAGGGAATAGGGCAGCTTTACTGGCTGCAGATGAAGTAGTTGTGTACAAAGGGATTCCATGCATGCCAAGGGAGATGGAGAGGAGACTGCCCATGGCCAGGTAGCCCCCCAGCCCACAACTCCCACCTTCTCCTCCCCTTTCCTTTCCATTTCAATGAAGCTTATCACAGCTGGCACACAGCTGCTTCTCCCCAGCAGAACTCTCCCTCTAACCCACTGGCACAGGTATTTATGATGTACAGTACAGTTCAATAAAAACCCTGTGTGTGTGTGTGTGTGTGTGTGTGTGTGTGTGTGTGTGTGTGTGTGTGTGTGTGTGTGTGTGTGTGTGTGTGTGTGTGTGTGTGTGTGTGTGTGTGTGTGTGTGTGTGTGTGTGTGTGTGTGTGTGTGTGTGTGTGTGTGTGTGTGTGTGTGTGTGATTCATACCTAGCCTATTTTTGTACAATATCGCACATTGACACATACCCCCTGTATGTAGTCTCGCTAATGTTATTTTACTGCTGCTCTTCAATTACTTGTTCCTTTTATTTATTATTCTTATTTGTATTTTTTAAACTGCATTGTTGGTCAGGGGCTTGTAAGTAAGCATTTCACTGTAAGGCGCGTGTGACTAATACAATTGGATATGATTTTGTATTACCCTAAACAAACTCTAGATCTTTAGATTAACTCAGCATCAGTCCAGTAACAAACAGGGAGGTGACGGCTGTGGATGATATCACTGTTTCTTTGTGGCCCCCCTTGGGTGTCACATGGTCTTGATTAGAGAGTGGAGCACACATGTCCCCTGTCATCCTCCCCATGTGGTGTCCATAGGGGCCTCAGGGATCAGACCAATCCCAGGTTGGGGGACACACGCTAGACCTCATCCACCAGATGAAACCCAACACAGGAAGAATGGGTGAGGAGCTGGTGAATTTGGACAAAGATGAAGGTAGAGTAAAGAGGATGAAAGCAGAATTAAAAAGAAGACTGTGGTCACATGTGGTTGCGGAGTCGGAAGACGATTGCCTGAGATCACAAGCAGAGAAATGATTTATCACTGCTTACTCTATGATTTCTCATGGCAGAGACAGATGGCCTGAAGTTAGATTGGATCAGTGATGTATTACTTGCCGTTTACAAACACGCACACACACTCTACACTCACTGTGGCTAAGTAGATGAACAGCTTCCTTCCACAAAATTGTCTGCATTCAGAGATAATATTTGTATTTTTGTGGGACATTATGGGGACATTATGGGAAAGTTATATTGATGTTATGGGAATGTTATGGTGATGTTACAGGGAGGTTATTGGGACGTTGTGTTGGTGTTATGGCAACATTATCGGGGCTTTACATTGATGTCATGGGAATGTAATGGGGATATGATGAGGGAGTTATATTGATGTTGATGTTATAGGAACATTATGGGGACGTTATGTTGATGTTTGGGGACATTAAAGTTGAGTGGGTGTCAGATAAAAGTAACCTGCTTTTATCTTTGAAGAGACCAGTGTTAAATGTTAACATGTGTGATAAGGAAATCCTTTGAGCGAGCAGCCGCCATCTCGCAAACACACAAACAGTGTGTAAACAGGACTTTTAAAACGTATGTAATGTCACTTTCATGAACCTTCCCAGAGTGTCCAAACAAAGCATTCATGGTATGAACTCATTGTCATGTATGTGAGATTGAAGCAGAGATTATGCCATTGTTCACCAGCATTATTATTGGCATTACAGCAACTCTGTTCACCTGACACAAAGAAAACAGTTATTAAGTAACTTTTAGGAAATATGGCTTGTTAGTCGTGTGAACATTTCGTATTACAGATGTAGGATCTTAATTTGACTACAGGACCAGTCAAAAGTTTGGACACAGATAATCATTCAAGGGTATTTCTTTATTTTTACTATTTTCTACATTGTAGAATAAGAGTGAAGACATCAAAACTATGAAATAACACATATGGAATCATGTAGTAACCATAAAAGTGTTAAACAAATCAAAATATATGTTATATTCTTCAAAGTATCCACCCTTTAACCTGATGACAGCTTCGCACACTCTTGGCAGGTGTTTATATATGAGTGTGAGCATTTCCTGCATTGCACGACAATTCTTACAAACAAAAGAGTGATCATATTAAGATCCAACTTTTGTACTACAGTGGACGATAACATCGTCCTTCCACTCCTTCATACAGTATAAGTACAGTAGACAGACAACTCTCTCCCATCACAGAAACCACAGTTATGCCCTGGAGACCCAATCCTCTCCCAGTGCAGAGAACTCTCATTCTAGAGAAGCTTAGCAGGATGTTTGTGAATGCTGTGAGGCTTTTTGTTGCCCCAGTTCCTCCCTGGTCTCAGGACAGTGAAGACAGTGCTATCTGGGATCCTTGGGATGTCCCTACTCCAACCCCAACCTTAACCATAACCATAACCCTTACCTAACCCTAACCCTAAACTTAAACCTTACCGTAACCATTTTACATTTCAACTTCAATGGGGTAACGTCAGAGTTGGGACGTCCAAAGGATTCCGGATAGGACGAGAATGGATGCCAACAGGTATCGGAACAGGAAGACTGTGGCATGAACGAGTCGGGAATGGGTGGATGGGTGGAAAAATACCCTGGGAGTAGTCAGTCTGTCATGGATGCTTGACCACGGATTAGGGATCTGACTGGGCGATCAGATATGAAGATGGGATAGGAAGAGCATGGCAGATGGTTCATTTGAGTGCCTCAAACACCTGTATGCTCCAGTGCATATCACCTTAGAGAATATTCTAAAAACAGTGTTTTGCTCATGCATCATCATTTGATTTTGACCATGCACACATATGCCCATACACCAACATGCACGCACGCATGGTATGCAAGCATGCCCACACACACGCACACACACACACACACACACACACACACACACACACACACACACACACACACACACACACACACACACACACACACACACACACACACACACACACACACACACACACACACACACACACATGCATGCACCCACTAGGGTTGCAAAGCTACCAGTAATGTACCGAAGTTACCGGAATCTTCTGTACTTTCGGTAATTAACAGGTAATCAAATATCTGTTTCTAGTAGATATACCATATGGTTCAAGAGAAAATAACCTAATTAATGAAAAAAGCATCTAATCAATCATTATTTTCAGTTCACTCTGCAACTTTTCCAACTACTGACTT
Source organism: Oncorhynchus gorbuscha (assembly GCF_021184085.1). Lineage (NCBI taxonomy): Eukaryota > Metazoa > Chordata > Actinopteri > Salmoniformes > Salmonidae > Oncorhynchus > Oncorhynchus gorbuscha. Next base: position 19,501,144 of record NC_060178.1, read on the forward strand.
TTTTCACAGCGGCCACCAGTTTGGCACAAAACATTTACAACAAAGATATATTGAAAAATATATGACAGCTAGAAATCAAAACTGGATGGTCTTCAGAGATAGATGGGAGGGGTTGAGGGTAGCTGAAGGCTGGGACTAAAAGCAAACAAAAGATAACTAATGTAAAATATACTGTTTCCGTAAAATGTATATAGTATGTATAAGTTGGAGCGAGCGTTACAAAGTACATTTACAAATTAATATTATTAAATTATTGCACACACACTGCTCGCGCACGCCAATGAGCGTCTGTGTTGCCAAGGGCTAAAATATAAGTCAGTTCTATTTGTGACGCAGATCGCGCTGCAAATCCTGCCTCTCACATCTCCTCATTGGTTTATAGAAGCAGGTACAGAAAGACGAACGAGGTCAGTGGCGGAAATGCACCTAATTTATGAAAGTCGCATTATAAAGTCAAGAGAAGAAAAAGCCTAGAAGGAGGAGAGATGACTAGAAACGATTCGGTTGACCGTTTTATTTGTGGATTGATAGTAGGAGTAGAGGACCTTGTGCATTTCAGGTAAAAATAACAACTCAATGTTTATATCCCGGGACAAATTAACTAGCAACAGTGAGCTAGCTAAATAGGACAAATTAGCTAGCAAGTGCAAGCTAGCTAGCTAAATTGCCATAAATGTTTAATGCTTTTCGACCTGTCTGTCCCCATATTAATGGAATTGGTTCAGAGTTTGTTTTGATATTTTAACCTGCGAATGGTGATTGCGTTTTGTGTGGGGGGACAAAATAAATATATGCACGATGGTACACGATGGCGCACCCACGCAGCCGGTTAGGGTTCCGTGTAAGTATTGTTGTCAATTAGTTTACTCCAATTAGTGGAGGGGTGGGGTAGGCTCAGGGGAAAGTAATAAAGGAGGAAAATATTTACAAATGTACAGTACCAGTCAAAGGTTTGGAAACACCTACTCATTCAATGTTTTTTCTTAATTTTTTACTATTTTCTACATATAATAATAGTGAAGAGATCAAAACTGTGAAATAACACATACAGAATTATGTAGTAACCCAAAAATTGTTAAACAAATCTAAATATATTTTAGATTTTAGATTATTCAAAGTAGCCACCCTTTGCCTTGATGACAGCTTTGCACACTCTTGGCATTCTCTCGACCAGCTTCACCTGGAATGCTTTTCCAATAGTCTTGAAGGAGTTCCCTCATATGAGCACTTGTTGGCTGGTTTTCCTTCACTCCAACTCATCCCAAACCATCCCAATTGGGTGGAGGTCAGGTGATTGTGGGGGCCAGGTCATCTGATGCAACACCTGTGATAATCTGAAGTACCCAAAAGGGCCAACAGATGTCTTGTGATAAATTACATGAAATCCTTGAGAATGACCCAAATTCTGGTAGTTTACTGGTAAACTTTGAAAGTTTCCAGTAACAAACTCTCCCGTTGCAATCATAACCCACACACCCACACCCACACCCACACCCACACCCACACCCACACCCACACCCACACCCACACCCACACCCACACCCACACCCACACCCACACCCACACACCCACACCCACACCCACACCCACATCCACACAGACACAGACACACACACACACACACACACACACACACACACACACACACACACACACACACACACACACACACACACACACACACACACACACACACACACACACACACACACACACACACACACACACACACACACACACCTACCCCCACCCCAACCCCCATACCCACACCCACACATTACACGCTAAAGGCCATACATACATACATCAGTGATGAATCAGAGTTCCACAGCCAGCCCTCTCTCTGGGAGATATGAAGTATGTTTGAGTGATGAATCAGAGTTCCACAGCCAGCCCTCTCTCTGGGAGATATGAAGTATGTTTGAGTGATGAATCAGAGTTCCACAGCCAGCCCTCTCTCTGGGAGATATGAAGTATGTTTGAGTGATGAATCAGAGTTCCACAGCCAGCCCTCTCTCTGGGAGATATGAAGTATGTTTGAGTGATGAATCAGAGTTCTACAGCCAGCCCTCTCTCTGGGAGATATGAAGTATGTTTGAGTGATGAATCAGAGTTCCACAGCCAGCCCTCTCTCTGGGAGATATGAAGTATGTTTGAGTGATGAATCAGAGTTCCACAGCCAGCCCTCTCTCTGGGAGATATGAAGTATGTTTCTGATGAATCAGAGTTGCCAATCTGGGAGATATGAACATGTTTGAGTGATGCAGAGTTCATCTCAGCCAGCCTCCCTCCAGTCCCTCAGACTTCTGGAAACATGGATCACCACAGACAACATGAAGTATGTTTGAGTGATGAATCAGAGTTCTACACCCAGCCGTCTCTCTGGGAGATATGAAGTATGTTTGAGTGATGAATCAGAGTTCACAGCCATCCTCCTCTGGGAGATATGAAGTATGTTTGAGTGATGAATCAGAGTTCCACAGCCAGCCCTCTCTCTGGGAGATATGAAGTATGTTTGAGTGATGAATCAGAGTTTACAGCCCCTCTCTCTGGGAGATATGAAGTATGTTTGAGTGATGAATCAGAGTTCCACAGCCAGGTTCCTCTGGGAGATATGAAGTATGTTTGAGTGATGAATCAGAGTTCCACAGCCAGCCCTCTCTCTGGGAGATATGAAGTATGTTTGAGTGATGAATCAGAGTTCCACAGCCAGCCCCTCTCTGGGAGATATGAAGTATGTTTGAGTGATGAATCAGAGTTTACAGCCAGCCCTCTCTCTGGGAGATATGAAGTATGTTTGAGTGATGAATCAGAGTTCCACAGCCAGCCCTCTCTCTGGGAGATATGAAGTATGTTTGAGTGATGAATCAGAGTTCTCAGCCAGCCCTCTCTGGGAGATATGAAGTATGTTTGAGTGATGAATCAGAGTTCTACAGACAGCCCCTCATCTTGGGAGATATGAAGTATGTTTGCTGTTCTTCCACAGCCTGGGAGATGAACCCTCATTGCAACTCTGGGAGATCCAGTATGTTTCTGATGAATCAGAGTTCCACAGCCAGTATCCTCTGGGAGATATGAAGTATGTTTGAGTGATGAATCAGAGTTCCACAGCCAGCCCCCTCTCTGGGAGATATGAAGTATGTTTGAGTGATGAACAGAGTTCCACAGCCAGCCCTCTCTCTGGGAGATATGAAGTATGTTTGAGTGATGAATCAGAGTTCCACAGCCAGCCCTCCTCTGGGAGATCTGAAGTATGTTTGAGTGATGAATCAGAGTTCCACAGCCAGCCCTCTCTCTGGGAGATATGAAGTATGTTTCTGTGATGAATCAGAGTTCCACAGCCAGCCCCTCTCTGGGAGATATGAAGTATGTTTGTGTGATGAATCAGAGTTCCACAGCCAGCCCTCTCTCTGGGAGATATGAAGTATGTTTGAGTGATGAATCAGAGTTCCACAGCCAGCCCTCTCTCTGGGAGATATGAAGTATGTTTGAGTGATGAATCAGAGTTCCACAGCCAGCCCTCTCTCTGGGAGATATGAAGTATGTTTGAGTGATGAATCAGAGTTCTACAGCCAGCCCTTTTCTGGGAGATATGAAGTATGTTTGAGTGATGAATCAGAGTTCTACAGCCAGCCCTCTCTCTGGGAGATATGAAGTATGTTTGAGTGATGAATCAGAGTTCACAGCCAGCCCTCTCTCTGGGAGATTCTCCTGAAGTATGTTTGAGTGATGAATCAGAGTTCCACAGCCAGCCCTCTCTCTGGAGATGATGAAGTATGTTTGAGTGATGAATCAGAGTTCCACAGCCAGCCCTCTCTCTGGGAGATATGAAGTATGTTTGAGTGATGAATCAGAGTTCCACAGCCAGCCCTTCTCTGGGAGATATGAAGTATGTTTGAGTGATGAATCAGAGTTTACAGCCAGCCCTCTCTCTGGGAGATATGAAGTATGTTTGAGTGATGAATCAGAGTTCCACAGCCAGCCCTCTCTCTGGGAGATATGAAGTATGTTTGAGTGATGAATCAGAGTTCACAGCCAGCCCTCTCTCTGGGAGATATGAAGTATGTTTGAGTGATGAATCAGAGTTCCACAGCCAGCCCTCTCTGGGAGATATGAAGTATGTTTGAGTGATGAATCAGAGTTCCACAGCCAGCCCTCCTCTCTGGGAGATATGAAGTATGTTTGAGTGATGAATCAGAGTTCCACAGCCAGCCCTCTCTCTGGGAGATATGAAGTATGTTTGAGTGATGAATCAGAGTTCCTACAGCCAGCCCCTCTCTGGGAGATATGAAGTATGTTTGAGTGATGAATCAGAGTTCCACAGCCAGCCCTCTCTCTGGGAGATATGAAGTATGTTTGAGTGATGAATCAGAGTTCCACAGCCAGCCCTCTCTCTGGGAGATATGAAGTATGTTTGAGTGATGAATCAGAGTTCCACCTTCTGGGAGATATGAAGTATGTTTGAGTCCAGCCCTCTCTCTGGGAGATATGAAGTATGTTTGAGTGATGAATCAGAGTTCCACAGCCAGCCCTCTCTCTGGGAGATATGAAGTATGTTTGAGTGATGAATCAGAGTTCCACAGCCAGCCCTCTCTCTGGGAGATATGAAGTATGTTTGAGTGATGAATCAGAGTTCCACAGCCAGCCCTCTCTGGGAGATATGAAGTATGTTTGAGTGATGAATCAGAGTTCCACAGCCAGCCCCTCTCTGGGAGATATGAAGTATGTTTGAGTGATGAATCAGAGTTCTACAGCCAGCCCTCTCTCTGGGAGATATGAAGTATGTTTGAGTGATGAATCAGAGTTCTACAGCCAGCCCACTCTCAGAGATATGAAGTATGTTTGAGTGATGAATCAGAGTTCCACAGCCAGCCCTCTCTCTGGGAGATATGAAGTATGTTTGAGTGATGAATCAGAGTTCACAGCCAGCCCTCTCTCTGGGAGATATGAAGTATGTTTGAGTGATGAATCAGAGTTCCACAGCCAGCCCTCTCTCTGGGAGATATGAAGTATGTTTGAGTGATGAATCAGAGTTCCACAGCCCCCTCTCTGGGAGATATGAAGTATGTTTGAGTGATGAATCAGAGTTCACAGCCAGCCCTCTCTGGCAGACATGGGAGATATGAATATGTTTGAGTGATGAATCAGAGTTCCACAGCCAGCCCTCTCTCTGAACCTCGGAAGTATGTTTGAGTGATGAATCAGAGTTCCACAGCCAGCCCTCTCTCTGGGAGATATGAAGTATGTTTGAGTGATGAATCAGAGTTCCATGCCATCTCTGGGAGATATGAAGTATGTTTGAGTGAAATCAGAGTTCTACAGCCAGCCCTCTCTCTGGGAGATATGAAGTATGTTTGAGTGATGAATCAGAGTTCTACAGACAGCCCACTCTCAGAGAGATATGAAGTATGTTTGAGTGATGAATCAGAGTTCCACAGCCAGCCCTCTCTCTGGGAGATATGAAGTATGTTTGAGTGATGAATCAGAGTTCTACAGCCAGCCCTCTCTCTGGGAGATATGAAGTATGTTTGAGTGATGAATCCAGTTCCACAGCCAGCCCTCTCTGGGAGATATGAAGTATGTTTGAGTGATGAAACAGAGTTCCACAGCCAGCTCTCTGGGAGATATGAAGTATGTTTGAGTGATGAATCAGAGTTCCACAGCCAGCCCCTTCTGGGAGATATGAAGTATGTTTGAGTGATGAATCAGAGTTCCACAGCCAGCCCTCTCTGGGAGATATGAAGTATGTTTGAGTGATGAATCAGAGTTCCACAGCCAGCCCTCTCTCTGGGAGATATGAAGTATGTTTGTGTGATGAATCAGAGTTCCACAGCCAGCCCTCTCTCTGGGAGATATGAAGTATGTGATGAATCAGAGTTCCACAGCCAGCCCCTCTCTGGGAGATATGAAGTATGTGAGTGATGAATCAGAGTTCCACAGCTCAGTACCTCCAGGCTCACTCAGAGTTCAGAGTTCCACAGCCAGCCCTCTCTCTGGGAGATATGAAGTATGTTTGAGTGATGAATCAGAGTTCCACAGCCAGCCCTCCTCTGGGAGATATGAAGTATGTTTGAGTGATGAATCAGAGTTCTACAGCCAGCCCCTCTCTGGGAGACTGTATGTTTGAGTGATGAATCAGAGTTCTACAGCCAGCCCTCTCTCTGGGAGATATGAAGTATGTTTGAGTGATGAATCAGAGTTCCACAGCCAGCCCCTCTCTGGGAGATATGAAGTATGTTTGAGTGATGAATCAGAGTTCCACAGCCAGCCCTTCTCTGGGAGATATGAAGTATGTTTGAGTGATGAATCAGAGTTCCACAGCCAGCCCTCTCTGGGAGATATGAAGTATGTTTGAGTGATGAATCAGAGTTCCACAGCCAGCCCTCTCTCTGGGAGATTTGAAGTATGTTTGAGTCATGAATCAGAGTTCCACAGTCCCTCTCTGGGAGATATGAAGTATGTTTGAGTGATGAATCAGAGTTCTACAGCCAGCCCTCTCTCTGGGAGATATGAAGTATGTTTGAGTGATGAATCAGAGTTCCACAGCCAGCCCTCTCTCTGGGAGATATGAAGTATGTTTGAGTGATGAATCAGAGTTCCACAGCCAGCCCTCTCTCTGGGAGATATGAAGTATGTTTGAGTGATGAATCAGAGTTCCACAGCCAGCCCTCTCTCTGGGAGATATGAAGTATGTTTGAGTGATGAATCAGAGTTCTACAGCCAGCCCTCTCTCTGGGAGATATGAAGTATGTTTGAGTGATGAATCAGAGTTCTACAGCCAGCCCTCTCTCTGGGAGATATGAAGTATGTTTGAGTGATGAATCAGAGTTCCACAGCCAGCCCTCTCTCTGGGAGATATGAAGTATGTTTGAGTGATGAATCAGAGTTCCACAGCCAGCCCTCTCTCTGGGAGATATGAAGTATGTTTGAGTGATGAATCAGAGTTCTACAGCCAGCCCTCTCTCTGGGAGATATGAAGTATGTTTGAGTGATGAATCAGAGTTCCACAGCCAGCCCTCTCTCTGGGAGATATGAAGTATGTTTGAGTGATGAATCAGAGTTCCACAGCCAGCCCTCTCTCTGGGAGATATGAAGTATGTTTGAGTGATGAATCAGAGTTCCACAGCCAGCCCTCTCTCTGGGAGATATGAAGTATGTTTGAGTGATGAATCAGAGTTCCACAGCCAGCCCTCTCTCTGGGAGATATGAAGTATGTTTGAGTGATGAATCAGAGTTCTACAGACAGCCCACTCTCAGAGAGATATGAAGTATGTTTGAGTGATGAATCAGAGTTCCACAGCCAGCCCTCTCTCTGGGAGATATGAAGTATGTTTGAGTGATGAATCAGAGTTCCACAGCCAGCCCTCTCTCTGGGAGATATGAAGTATGTTTGAGTCATGAATCAGAGTTCCACAGCCAGCCCTCTCTCTGGGAGATATGAAGTATGTTTGAGTGATGAATCAGAGTTCCACAGCCAGCCCTCTCTCTGGGAGATATGAAGTATGTTTGAGTGATGAATCAGAGTTCTACAGCCAGCCCTCTCTCTGGGAGATATGAAGTATGTTTGAGTGATGAATCAGAGTTCTACAGCCAGCCCTCTCTCTGGGAGATATGAAGTATGTTTGAGTGATGAATCAGAGTTCCACAGCCAGCCCTCTCTCTGGGAGATATGAAGTATGTTTGAGTGATGAATCAGAGTTCCACAGCCAGCCCTCTCTCTGGGAGATATGAAGTATGTTTGAGTGATGAATCAGAGTTCCACAGCCAGCCCTCTCTCTGGGAGATATGAAGTATGTTTGAGTGATGAATCAGAGTTCCACAGCCAGCCCTCTCTCTGGGAGATATGAAGTATGTTTGAGTGATGAATCAGAGTTCTACAGCCAGCCCTCTCTCTGGGAGATATGAAGTATGTTTGAGTGATGAATCAGAGTTCTACAGCCAGCCCTCTCTCTGGGAGATATGAAGTATGTTTGAGTGATGAATCAGAGTTCCACAGCCAGCCCTCTCTCTGGGAGATATGAAGTATGTTTGAGTGATGAATCAGACTTCCACAGCCAGCCCTCTCTCTGGGAGATATGAAGTATGTTTGAGTGATGAATCAGAGTTCCACAGCCAGCCCACTCTCAGAGAGATATGAAGTATGTTTGAGTGATGAATCAGAGTTCCACAGCCAGCCCTCTCTCTGGGAGATATGAAGTATGTTTGAGTGATGAATCAGAGTTCCACAGCCAGCCCTCTCTCTGGGAGATATGAAGTATGTTTGAGTGATGAATCAGAGTTCCACAGCCAGCCCTCTCTCTGGGAGATATGAAGTATGTTTGAGTGATGAATCAGAGTTCTACAGCCAGCCCTCTCTCTGGGAGATATGAAGTATGTTTGAGTGATGGATAGTGTGTGAGACACTCCCAGGTCTATAATCACACTGATAACACACTACTGTAATTGTCACCTGGTACACTTTAACACCTCATGTCAGCACTGCTGCAGCTGGCGTAGGCACGCCACACCAATAAATAAATATACATTCCTACACTTACGTTGAGAATAAGCACCCTGTTTTTACTGTGTGCGTGTGTGTGTGTGTGTGTGTGTGTGTGTGTGTGTGTGTGTGTGTGTGTGTGTGTGTGTGTGTGTGTGTGTGTGTGTGTGTGTGTGTGTGTGTGTGTGTGTGTGTGTGTGTGTGTGTGTGTGTGTGTGTGTGTGTGTGTGTGTGTGTGTGTGTGTGTGTGTGTGTGTGTGTGTGTGTGATTATGTTTCCCGTGGCAATTTCTAAATAAAAAAGAGTTAATAGAATAATGAATGTCTACAATATATGAAATATAAAAAACACTGGAAACTGAAAACCCTCCAGTGGCAATGGCGTCAGCCTATTTGACTAATGCTGTGGCTGGCTTAGCTTCTTGGTGCTAAGCACGCTTTAAATGTTTGGAAATGAGCCACCTCCCCCTCCCGCTCTGTGTTCTTATCACACTGATCCAGTGATGAAGCTTCCCGAAAACAGCCCGCCCCCTCCACCCTCTACTCCTTTTCTGAATCCCGGCTCCATCCGCAATGCGTTCTGGGAGGATGGTCACAAAACGTGGTGAGGGACGTAACAGTTCAAAGGCAGACCCCTGCCATAGAGTCTATGTACTGACCAGTTTAGAACAATTCTATAGAATGAAATAAGTAGCTTCAAGTTTAGTTGCTACCATCATTTGATTTCTCAGTCCTCATATGAGACATGATTATAGTGTGTGAAAGTCAGCGCTTCAAGAAATGGTTGAGAAATTTCACACACATTTCTGTTGACACACATTCATAGACAGACAAAGCACACACTGCAACCACTAATGTCACAGCACAAGTTAATGAAAATAGTCCAGCTGCAGGCCTAATAGTTAGAGCAGTGAGATTGTGATTTATTAGTTTTGAAGGAGCTGTTCATATATGTAGCTCCTAGACTGTAATGTCTGCTCTTTTGTTTTCCTACCAGGGGTTGAAGAGACAAAGCAAAACACAGATTCTGTTTGAGTTGCCAACTGGAGAAATGAACTGTAAACACTCTGCATACCTCCTATTTCGCCACGCTGAGTATAGTAGGGATGCCAGAAAACAATTACATTACTCTTCTCTGGTTGTCTGAGCGAGATGGATGTGAGGAGTGCATGTAGGAGAGGGGGGGATGGAGGAGAGGAACGGGGGAAAGATAGAGGAGAGGATAGAGGATAGGAGAGGATAGAGGAGAGTAGAGGAGGAGGAAGGAGGAGAGGAGAGGAGGAGGATGGAGGAGAGGAGGAGAAGGATGGAGGAGAGGAGAGGGGGAGGATGGAGGAGAGAGTAAGGATAGAGAGAAAGGGGGATCGAGGAGAGGAAAGGGGGAGGATGGAGGAGATTAGAAGAGAAGGATGGAGGAGAGGGGGAGGATGGAGGAGAGGCAAGGGGGAGGATGGAGAAAAGGAGAGGGGAGGATGGAGGAGAGGATGAGGATGAGGATGAGGATGGAGGATGGAGGATGAGGATGGAGGATGAGGATGGAGGAGGGGAGGAGGGGAGGAGGAGAGGAGAGTGGGAGGATGGAGGAGAGAAGAGGGGGACGAGAGTGGGAGGAAGTAGGAGTGGTCGATGGAGGAGATGAGAGGGGGAGAAAGGAGGAGAGTGGGAGGACAGGAGGAGGGGATGAGAGGAGAGAGGGAGGATGGAGGAGAGGAGAGGGGAGGATGGAGGAGAGGAGAGGGTAAACATGGTTCTGATGGCCAGAGACAAGCGAAATCAGCCTCGGAAATGATACAGCTGCCACTCTGCTGCCTGTGCTGGATGGGATTGATGGGATGGATGGGCTGGATGTGCTGGATGGTTGGGTTGAATGGAAACGTGTGATGCCACAGACAAATGCCACACTGACTGCCTGCCACAGAGCAGAGGACACTCCAAATAAACATCCTACTGACGAGCTGCAATACAGTGACTGGCTGGCTGCCTGGTTGGCTGTTTGTTGAGTAGTTGTTGGAAGCTAGGAGTAAACACTGTTTATTAGTGGAAGAGGTGGAGTGTGTATGCATGAGCGTGCGTGTGTGTGTGGAGGATGCAGGGAGTTGGAAGGGTTGTCACTATTTACCCAGCCACAAAGTCAATATTTGCTATATCATAAACATTCATGAAAACAAAAATGTGCTTTTTGGTCTCAATTTAAGGTTTAGCATAAGGTTAGCAGTGTAGCGGTTAGGATTAGGTTTAAAATCTGATTTTAAGTAGAGCAATTGTAGAAATAGGTGGGGTTTACCTGTAGCTAAGTGTGCCCTTGTCTTCTAGCTTTATCCCCCCTCCTTCCTCTTGGATTGCCCCAAAATAGCCTACTTCAACACGCTGATGTCCGGGAGGGCTCTCACCTGGGCTACTGTTGTGTGGGAACAGCCGGCCATATGCGCTAGTCTTGAGGGGTTTGTGGGAGAAGTGAGGAAGGTCTTTGATGCCCCATTCTCTGGGCGAGAGGCCGCCCGGAAGCTAATCCAGCTTCGGCAGGACTCCCGCAGTGTAGCTGATTATGTGGTGGATTTCCGCAAGTTGGCAGCGGAAAGGGCTTGAAATCAACAGGCACTGTTCGATATTGTGGCAGACAGCATGGAGAGGTGAGGGGAGTGGTAATTGAGGGGAGATATCTTGCAGGTCGCTGGCTCCACCCACGAGCCTTATACGGACTTCCTGCCCCAATGAGGTTGTTAATCGCTAAGCCAGGGAGTGCTTGGGGATGAAGGAGGAAGCAGCCTGCACAAAGGGGCAGAGTAGGAGAGAGCCAAATGCGTTATGAAGAGTGAGAGAAGAGAGAACTATATCTTTGTGATTACCCGTTGTGACCTAGACTGGATTGGCTGAGGAACCGAGTGTGAGGATTACCCCTGGAAAACTAAAAGGACAACGGAAACAGCTTGAATTCCCCCTCTTCCCCAGTGTACCAATATCCGTAATAAACCCCACATATCCATTCTATTTGTGCTGCTGGTGCATGTTTTGTTGTTGAACTTGGTGACGTGGAAACCCCACACCCTTGAGCCTGCTACATATGGTAGAAAATGCGGGCAAAGCAAACCAAGTTCACTAACTAAACAGACACAGAGCACAATGGAAGCATTGTTGAGACAGCTGGTGAAGGTGAACATAGCACAGCAGGCTATGCATTGGGAGCTGCTGGAAGAACAGCGTCAGCAGACCGCTCTCCTGCAAGCTGAACTCAGCCAGCTGACAGCCACCCAGGTCGGCATAGCGGCGGCGGCAGCATTCTCTCGTCCCAAACCGAGTAGATTAATATTGAAGTTGACAGAGGCTGACGACATCGAGGTTTACCTACAAGCCTTCGAAAGGATGGCTGCTATGGAGAAATGGCTCCATGAGCAATGGGCCAGGCTACTAGCACCCTTCTTATCAGGCGTGGCACAGAAGACCTATAAGAATCTGACGGTTGACCAGGCGACGCATTACGAGGTGCTGATAAAGGAGATCCTGCGCCACTATGGTTACACCCTGATTAACAGTGCACAAAGATTCCATGATTGGGCGTATGAACTTACAGTATCCCCCAATCACCAAATGCATGATCTAATTAAGCTGGCCAAGAGCTGGCTAACTGTTGAACCCATAACGTTCACGACCATCGAGAAAGTGGTCATAGATAAATGTATGCGCTCTCCCCCATTCTAAGCTAAAAACTTAGCAGGCCAAGGTAACCCGTAGAGTGCAGATGGAAGGACAACAGGTGGCTTTGGAGGTCCTGCACAGCGGACAACCACGGAAGGCAGAACCCTCCACTCGCCCGAAGGTTCGAAAAAGGAAGGAGGACCACACCGGGACTCCAGCCAAGGATGGGGGGACCCCAACAGCCAGCACCCCGAGATGACACCCCCTCCTGAACTTGGACAGAAGGAAGTCCCACGAGTGTGGTGAGCCGGGACACATCGCATGGAACTGTCCAGACTGCGATGTCCCGATGCCTTCGGCCTCAGCCAGTGAGGTAGCCACTGGGCATCCCTGCGGCTTACTGATGGCATGCTGGGCTGAGGAGAGTGGTCCTTCCCCTGTCACACCGGTAAGAGCCAACGAAAAGAACACCATGGCACTTTTGAAATCCGAGAGTATGGTGACACTTATGGACACTGTGGCCATCACATGCATACACAGTGAGACCAAGGACTACCCTACCACACTCCTCCACCTACAGACCACAAAGGGACAACACGCAGGACCAGTGGGAGTTGTCCCAAACATGCCGTACCGGTCCTTAACGGAAGGGATTTCCTGTTGTATCACCAACTGTGCACCAGTATGTCCGGTGAGGTGGGGAACCTGAGGGAACCAGAAGGGAGGGGGTAGCCGGAGACGTGGGAGGGACACCAGAAGGAGCGATGCCCGGATGTGTGGATTCCAGGAAGTGGACTCTGAAGCCAGACTGGAGGGAGAAGAGGCGAGAGGTGGCGAGTCTGGAAGACATTTTCCCAGTGGACCATGATGTGGCACCAGAGCCCGCCTCTCTAGCGGGCTGGTTCGGCATGGCCCAACTAGAGGATCCCAACTTGGCCAGCACTCTCCAGCAGGTGAGCGTAGTGGACGGAAAACCCGTTGAGGGGTAATACAAATAACCTACCCCCATTTCACTATGAAGAAAAACTTGTTATATCAGATTGTGAAGAATGACGAATGTCTAGGGTTGTTGTTGGTGCCCTGTCCCTTTGTACCATCTGTCCTGCAGTTGGCGCACTCCCACCTTCTTGGGGATCACCTAGAGGTGGAAAAGACCTTAGACAGAATCAAGGCACGATTTTACTGGCAAGGGGTGAAGAAAACAGTGGAAGAATACTGCCGCAATTGCCCGGAGTGCCAGCAGGTGGCTCCAAAACCCCATTTTCACAGTCCCTTAATTCTCCTACCCATTATTTCAGTTTCTTTCAGCAGGATTGCAATGGACCAGGTGGGACCTCTACCCAAGAGCAACTGAGGGCACTAATACATTCTGGTGATTTTAGATTATGCCACCAGTTACCCGGAAGCCATTCCCCTACACACCATGGCCACCAAGGGAATCGCATGTGAGTTGGTTATGCTGTTCTCCTGAGTAGGCTTTCCCGGTGCGATATTGACCTACCAGGGCACCCAGTTCATGTCACGAATCATGAAGGATCTATGCAAGCTAATGAGAATAACCCAGTTAAAATCAAATCAAATTTTATTTGTCACATACACATGGTTAGCAGATGTTAATGCGAGTGTAGCGAAATGCTTGTGCTTCTATTTCTGACCATGCAGTAATATCTAACAAGTAATCTAACTTAACATTTTCACAACAACTACCTTAAACACACAAGTGTAAAGGAATTAATAAGAATATGTACATAAAAATATATGAATGAGCGATGACCGAACGGCATAGGCAAGATGCAGTAGACAGTATAGAGTACAGTATATACATATGAGATGAGTAATGTAGGGTATGTAAACATTATATAAACTACCATTGTTTAAAGTGGCTAGTGATACATCTATTACATCAATTATTTTATTATTAAAGTGGCTAGAGCTGAGTCAGTATGTTGGCAGCAGCCACGCAATGTTAATGAGGGCTGTTTAACAGTCGGATGGCCTTGAGATAGAAGCTGTTTTTCAGTCTCTCGGTCCCCACTTTGATGCACCTGTACTGACCTCGCCTTCTGGATGATAGCGGGGTGAACAGGCAGTGGCTCAGGTGGTTGCTGTCCTTGATGACCTTTTTTACCTTCCTGTGAAATTGGACGGTGTAGGTGTCCTGAAGGGCAGGTAGTTTGCCCCCGGTGATGCTTTGTGCAGACCCCACTACCCTCTGGAGAGCCTTACGGTTGTGTACGGAGCTGTTGCCGTACCAGGCGGTGATACAGCCCGACAGGATGCTCTCGATTGTGCATCTGTAAAAGTTTGTGTTTTCGGTGACAAGCCAAATTTCTTCAGGCTTCTGAGGCTGCTGCGCCTTCCTCACCATGCTGTCTGTGTGGGTGGACGATTTCAGTTTGTCCGTGATGTGTACGCCGAGGAACTTAAAACTTTCCACCTTCTCCACTACTGTCCCGACATTGCAGATAGGATGATGCCACGATCATCTCATTTGTTTTGTTGACATTGCACTCCGAGGGCCCTCACCTCCTCCCTGTAGTTCACCTCGTCGTTGTTGGGAATCAAGCCTACCACTGTGGTGTCATCTGCTTGATGACTTGATGATTCAGTTGGAGGCATGCATGGCCACGCAGTTATGGGTGAACAGGGAGTACAGGAGAGGGCTGAGAATGCACCCTTGTGGAGCCCCAGTGTTGAGGATCAGCGGGGTGGAGATGTTGTTTCCTACCCTCACCACCTGGGGGCAGCCCGTCAGGAAGTCCAGGACCCAGTTGCACAGGGCGGGGTCGAGACCCAGGGCTTAATGACTAGTTTGGAGGGTACTATGGTGTTACAGTTTTTTTGGATTGCTTACACACTAAAATTAAAAGTAGTACACTATTAGCAAAACCTTACACTCAAAGAAGCAAAACATCAGCCCATATTTGCACAACTATAAGCACATTGTCAACCTCACACTTGTTGCAAAACTCTACACACAGTGATTTGCAAAACACTAAACACACTTAACATACATTACACACAAACATCTATCATAAAGTCACATCCTTGCAATACCAAAGCACTGACTGTCAGATTACCACACCCTCCAACCTATTGGTTCAACACAGTCATCAGGTGTGCAAACACTCGTTTGCTTAATTGTAGACACACCAATCAGGTGTATTAGCACTATAAAAAGCAGCAGGTGAGTTCATCGGCCTTCAAGCACAATGGAAAGTGGAGGAGAAAGAGGAGGAGGAGGACGAGGAGAACGAGGAGAACGAGGAGAACGAGGAGGACGAGGAGGAGGAAAACAAGAAGGTGCTCAAAGAGGACCGAATCTGACAAATGAGATCCGCGCAACACTGGTTGACCACGTTGTCAACCACGGCCTGATGCTGAGGGAGGCTGGACTGCGAGTACAGCCAAATCTAAGCCGAAATACAGTGGCAAGTGTGATGAGAACATTTAGACTTGAAAATAGGTATTGTAAAAATATCATCATATCAAAAACATCTGCATGGTTTCAGTAACTGCTTACAGTACTGTATTCTATGCACTATCAGCACTTCTGTTTTACCTTTTCCTGTGAAATTACTGTACTATTGTATACTGTTTTTTTTCAACATAGGATTGAGGGTCAGGGACGACAAGGGGGAAGGCCTCCTATGTTCACAGAACAGCAAGAGAGGGAGATAGTAAACATGGTTTTGGCCAACAATGTTATAACACTGAAGCAGCTCCAAGCTAACATTGTCAATAACCACACCATTTTCAACGACATCCATCAGGTCTCAAAATCAACACAGGCACGCATCCTAAAACATATTCAAATGAAGCAAATTTATCGAGTGTCTTTCGAGCGCAATTCCGAAAGGGTGAAACAGAGGTATGTATTCACTTTAGCAGTGTGATCTTGCATACTGTCTCATAATCTTTTACTGTACTGTAATATGTATACTAGATCTACACTGAACTACACAATTTTGCCTGACACTGTTTTTCTGAGAGTTTTACGAATGGATGGAGAGGAGATCCAGCATGAGTTCATTTACATAGATGAGGCTGGGTTCAACCTGACGAGAACACGAAGGAGGGGAAGAAACATCATTGGCCACAGGGCTATAATCAATGTCCCAGGGCAACATGGGGGTAAAATAACACTCTGTGCAGCCATTACACAGAATGGGGTCCTCCACCGCCATGTCTATATGGGCCCTTACAACACAGCACTCATACTTACATTCTTGGACCAATTGCACAACATAACAGCAGCAAATCAAATCGATCATATGCAATACATTGTTGTCTGGGACAATGTGTCTTTCCACCGCTCTGGTCTGGTTCAGATCTGGTTTCAGCAACATCCACATTTCACCGTCCTATATCTTCCACCATACTCTCCATTCCTCAACCCTATAGAAGAGTTTTTCTCGGGATGGCGGTGGAAGGTATATGATCTCCGTCTCCAGGCTGAGGTACCCCTCATCCAAGCCATGGAGGAGGCCTGTGACCAGATGGAGGTAGCAGCAATGCAAGGATGGATTCGTCATTCAAGACGTTTCTTTCCAAGGTGTCTTGCTAATGACAACATTGCCTGTGATGTTGATGAAATTCTCTGGCCAGATCCAGCTAGGCGAAGAGACAATGTCTAGTTATTTTTTATTTGATTTTTTTGATCTTACAATACGTAAAGTGACGTTTGGTTACAGTATTATGAATCTCCATGTCAACATGTTGGGCGTGTTGAGAAATAAATGAGTTTCTTCAGTCTGCAACATTGGTCTTGTGTAGTGTTTGGTGAATTTACATTATATTTGTACTTTGTTGATAGTAGCCTACTCTAATCATAGGGAAGTAGAAGTGCTAAAAGTGTTTTAGGTTTATCACAGCAGAGTGTAACTCGTGCAAACAGAGTATAGTAATGTGAAACGTGTGTTTCATATGGTAACAAAGTGTGGTTTTTAAAAAGAAGTGTATCGTTTTTACAAGAGTGTTTAATTTTGCAAAGGATCTGTAGTGTTTTGCTAATTGGGTGTGTGGTTGTGCTAATTGTGTGTAGTGTTTTGAAAACACGGGCCCTGTTTTGAAAATCGTGCTTAAGCAATCAAAAAAAACTGTATCTTACAATACGTAAAGTGATGTTTGGTTACAGTATTATGAATCTCCATGTCAACATTTTGGGCGTGTTGAGAAATAAATGAGTTTCTTCAGTCTGCAACATTGGTCTTGTGTAGTGTTTGGTGAATTGACATTATATTTGTACTTTGTTGATTGTAGCCTACTCTAATCATATGGAAGTAGAAGTGCTAAGTGTTTTAGGTTTATCACAGTAGAGTGTAACTCGTGCAAACAGAGTATAGTAATGTGAAACGTGTGTGTTTCATATGGTAAAAAAGTGTGGTTTTTAAAAAGAAGTGTATAGTTTTTACAAGAGTGTTTAATTTTGCAAAGGATCTGTAGTGTTTTGCTAATTGGGTGTGTGGTTGTGCTAATTGTGTGTAGTGTTTTGAAAACACGGGCCCTGTTTTGAAAATCGTGCTTAAGCAATCAAAAAAAACTGTAAATGCTGAGCTGTAGTCGATGAGCAGCACTCTTACATAGGTATTCCTCTTGTCCAGATTTGTTAAGGCAGTGTGCAGTGTGATTGTGATTGTATCGTCTGTGGACCTATTGGGGCGGTAAGCAAATTGGAGTGGGTCTAGGGTGTCATGTAGGGTGGAGGTGATATGGTCCTTGACAAGTCTCTCAAAGCACTTCATGATGATGGAAGTGAGTGCTACTGGGCAATAGTCATTTAGCACAGTTACCTTTGCTTTCTTGGGAACAGGAACAATGGTGGCCCTCTTGAAGCATGTGGGAACAGCAGATTGGGATAAGGGTTGATTAAATATGTCCTTAAACACACCAGCCAGCTGGTCTGCGCATGCTCTGAGGACCCGGCTGGCAGCCTTGTGAGGGTTAACACGTTTAAATGTTTTACTCACATTGGCTGCAGTGTGGGGTTTTTATTAGCAGGCAGTGTCAGTGGAACTGTACTGTCCTCAAAGAGAGCAAAGAAGTTGTTTAGTTTGTCTGCGAGCAAGACATTGTGGTCCGCGACGGGGCTGTTTTTCTTTTTGTAGTCCGTGATTGACTGTAGACCCTGCCACATACGTCTCGTGTTTGAGCCGTTGAATTGCAACTCTACTTTGTCTCTATACTGACGCTTAGCTTGTTTGATAGCCTTTGGGATTGGAATAGCTACACTGTTTGTATTTGTTAATGTTTCCGGTCACCTTGCCCTGATTAAAAGTGGTACGCTCTTTCAGTTTTGCGCGAATGCTGCCATCAGTCCACGGTTTCTGGTTGGGGAACCTAGACAACAGCCAGTGAAATTGCAGGGCTCCAAATTCAAAACTATAGAAATCCCATAATTAAAATTCCTCAAACATACAAATATTTTACACCATTTTATAGATAAACTTATTGTAAATCCAGCCACAGTGTTCGATTTCAAATAGGCTTTCAAATGGCGAAAGCACACCATGCGTATATGTTAGGTCAGCGCCTAGTCACAAAAAACCATACATCCATTTTCCAGCCAAGAAGAGGGCTCACAAAGTCAGAAATAGCGATTAAGTGAACCTCTTGCTCCTACCTGACACGCAGGCGTCCCATCTAGACATCTGGAAATGCAAATGCACTACGCTAAATGCTAATAGCACTCGTTAAAACTCAAACGTTCATTAAAATACACATGCAGGGTAAAGCTACACTCGTTGTGAATCCAGGCAACAAGTCAGATTTTTAAAATGCTTTTCGGCGAAAGCATGAGAAGCTATTATCTGATAGCATGTAACACCCCAAAAGACCCGCAGGGGACATAAACAAAATAATTAGCATAGTCTGCGCTACACAAAACGCACAAATAAAATATAAAACATTCATTACCTTTGACCATCTTCTTTGTTGGCACTCCTAGATGTCCCATAAACACTATTGGGTCTTTTTTCGATTAAATCGGTCCATATATAGCCTAGATATCGATCTATGAAGACTGTGTGATCAACGGAAAAATAGCGTTTTATAACGTAACGTCATTTTTTTAAATTAAAAAAGTAGACGATAAACTTTCACAAAACACTTCGAAATACTTTTGTAATGCAACTTTAGGTATTAGTAAACGTTAACCGGTTAAGACTCTAGGGGCAGTATTTCATTTTTGGATAAAAAGACGTGCCCGTTTTTAGCGCAATATTTTGTCACGAAAAGATGCTCGACTATGCTTGGAATTGATAGTTTTGGAAAGAAGACACTCTGACGTTTCCAGAACTGCAACGATTTTCACTGTGAGTGCCTTAGAACAAAACCTACAGGCAAAACCAAGATGTTTGAGCGACCAGGAAATCAACAGGATTTCTGATGGCACGTTTTCCATGATCGCCTTATATGGCTGTGAATGCGACAGGAATGAACGGACACTTCCTATCGTTTCCCCAAGGTGTCTGCAGCATTGTGACGTATTTGTAGGCATATCATTGGAAGATTGACCATAAGAGACTACATTTACCAGGGGTCCCGCACAGTGTCTGTGTGGAAATTGGTGCGCAAAAAGTCAGGTACCAGTATTTTTCCATCCGAATCTGAGAACAATGCAGGCTTCCAGGAATGGCATTTCAATGAAGAGATATATGACAAAACACCTTGAGGATGGATTCAAACAACGTTTTCCATGTTTCAGTCGATATTATGGAGTTAATTCGGAAAAAAGTTTGACGTGTAGGTGACTGAATTTTCGGTTAGTTTCGGTAGCCAAATGCATAGTAACAAACGGAACGTTGTGTCCTACACAAGCATCTTTCAGGAAAAACTGGACATCTGCTATGTAACTGAGAGTCTCCTCATTGAAACATCTGAAGTTCTTCAAAGGTAAATTATTTTATTTGATCCCTTTGCTGGTTTTTGTGAATATGTTGCGTGCTAAATGCTAACGCTAAATGCTAAGCTAGCTATCACCACTCTTACACAAATTATTGATTTTCTCTGGTTCTAAAGCATATTTTGAAAATCTGAGATGACAGGATTGTTAAGAAAAGGATAAGCTTGAGGATAGGCATATTTATTTCATTTCATTTGCGATTTTTAGAAATCGCTAACGTTGCGTTATGGTAATGAGCTTGAGGCTATGATTACGCTACCGAATACGGTGTGGGTAGGACTAACAGGTTAATAAGCAATCAAATTGATCACGAGGCGATGTATATTCTATAGCTGTACGTCTGGAAATAATGTCCGGGTAAATCTCAACCAAAATATCCGGTCGGAGACCTGAAGAAATGGGCTGTCTCTTCTTCGTTTGACCAAGAAACAAAGCCTAGGCAAATGACAAGACTGTTGACATCGTGTGGAAGCTGTAGGTATTGCAACCTCGGCCCCATTTAATGTGGATCACCTTTATCAATCGGTTGAAGTGGCGCATGGATATATTTTTCCATTTTCAGTGATCAGATTTTCCTGCACTTTTCGATGAAACACACGTTCTGTTATAGTCACAGCCGTGATTTAAACAGTTTTATAAACGTCTGAGTGTTTTCTATCCACACATACTAATCATATGCATATACTATATTTCTGGCATGAGTAGCAGGGCGCTGAAATGTTGCGCGATTTTTAACAGAATGTTCTAAAAAGTAGGGGGTAGGAGTAACAGGTTAATCACTAACCTTTGATTATCTTCATCAGATGGCACTCACAGGACTTCATGTTACACAATAACTGTGTGTTTTGTTCGATAAAGTTCATCTTTATGTCCAAAAACCTAATTTGAAGTTGGTGTTTTATGTTCAGAAATGCATTGTCTCAAACAAACATCCGGTGAAAGTAACAGAAATACTCATCATAAACATTGATAAAAGATACAAGTGGTAAACATACAAATACAGATAAACTTCTCCTTAATGCAACCGCTGTGTCAGATTTCAAAAAGGCTTTACAGCGAAAGCACACTTTGCGATTATGTTAGGTCAGCTCCTAGCTACAGAAACCCATACAGCCATTTTCCAACAAAGGAAAGTGTCACAGTCAGTAGTATTAAAATGAATCACTTACCTTTGATGATCTTCATCTGGTGGTACTCCCAGGTCTCCATGTTAGACAACAAATGTTCGTTTTGTTCGATAAAGTTCATCTTTATGTCCAAATACCTCAGTTTTGTTGGTGCATTTTGTTCAGAAATCCAAAGGCACAATGCACGCTCTCAAAACCAATACGGAAAGTCAAAAAAGTACAATTAAAGATAGTAGAAACATTTCAAACGATGTTTAAAATCAATCCTCAGGTTGTTTTTGTCATAAATAATAAATAATATTTCAACCGGACAAAAGGTTCGTCAATGGAAAAACAATTGTACTTCCTGGTTGGATTTTCCTCTGATTTTCGCATGCCATATCAGTTGTGTTATACTCACAGACATTATTTTAACAGTTTCGGAAACTTTAGAGTGTTTTCCATCTGTTATGCAGGTGAATGAGGACCCAAAAGCGACTTGGCGAAAACAGAGTCTTTAATCCAGTAAAGTAAAATACAATCAAAAAACACAACTTCCACTCGTAATGACGAGAACCGACTGGAGACTCGATCTTGAACAGCAGGTTGCCTCGGGAAGGCACTTGAACCTAGCAGACTCAGACACCTGCTCACCACGCAGCATCTGAGGGAAACACGACACGACAGGGCGATACACAAACACAGCACGGTGAACAATAGATAGGATCCGACAGGGCAGGAACGGAAAACAAGGAGAGAAATAGGGACTCTAATCAGGGAAAAGGATCGGGAACAGGTGTGGGAAGACTAAATGATTGATTAGGGGAATAGGAACAGCTGGGAGCAGGAACGGAACGATAGAGAGAAGAGAGAGAGGGAGGGGGAGAGAGAGGGATAGAAAAGGGAACGAACCTAATAAGACCAGCAGGGGGAAACGAACAGAAGGGAAAGCATAATGACAAGACAATATATGACAAAACATGACAGTACCCCCCACTCACCGAGCGCCTCCTGGCGCTCTCGAGGAGGAACACTGGCGGCAACGGAGGAAATCATAGATCAAACGGTCCAGCACGTCCCGAGAAAGAACCCAACTCCTCTCCTCAGGACCGTAATGGAAAAACGAAAAAAAAGGGAAACTAGGGTACTACTCTAAAAAAAAATGAGACACGGGTAGAGAACTGAAAACTTTAGAGCAAACAGGACCAAACAGGCCAGGAGAGTAACAACTAGGGACAGACTGAGACACAGCAAGGGCAGGAACAAGAACAGGAGAGATGCGATGGCAGGGAACAGACTGAGACCCAGCAAGACCAGGAGCAGAAGCAGAAAAATACGCACAAGGGTGGACCCCATCGTCAGTATCGGAGCGCTGGGACAGAATGGCTCCCACGCCCACCCCGACGCGTCAACCTCAACAATAAACTGTTTAGTGACGTCAGGTGCAACAAGGATAGGAGCGGATGCAAATCGCTTCTTAAAGAGATCAGAACAACAATCATACGACCGGTGAGGAGGAAGGGAGTTGGTTCTGGACCGACTGAAGACCGTGCGCAGACCATGATATTCCTCCGGCACTCCTGTCAAATCACCAGGTTCCTCCTGAGAAGAGGGGACAGAACAAACAGGAGAAATAGCAGACATTAAACACTTCACATGACAAGAAACGCTCCAGGAAAGGACAGAACCACTAGACCAATCAAAAGAAGGATTATGACACACTAGCCAGGGATGACCCAAAACAACAGGTGTAAAAGGTGAACAAAAAATCAAAAAAGAAATGGTCTCACTATGGTTACCAGATACAGTGAGGGTTAAAGGTAGTGTTTCACATAATATACTGGGGAGAGGACTACCATCCAAGGCAAACATGACCGTGGGCTCCCTAACTGTCTGAGAGGAATGTCATGTTCCCGCGCCCAGGCTTCGTCCATAAAACAGCCCTCTGCCCCAGAGTCTATTAATGCACTGCAGGAAGCTGCCGATCCGGTCCAGCGTAGATGGACCGGTAAGGTAGTACATGTACTTGACGGAGAGGACCGTCTAGTAGCGCTTATCAGTCGCCCTCCGCTTACTGATGAGCTCTGGCCTTTAACTGGACATGACATGACAAAATGACCAGCGGAACCGCAATAGAGACAGAGGCGGTTGGTAATTCTCCGTTCCCTCTCCTTAGTCGAGATGCGAATACCCCCAGCTGCATGGGCTCAACACCTGAGTCAGTGGGGAAAGACGGTAGTGTCGGAGAGAGGGGAGACACAGTTAACGCGAGCTCTCTTCTATGAGCTCGGTGACGAAGATCTACCCGTCGTTCAATGCGAATAGCGAGTTCAATCAAAGAATCCACGCTGGATGGAACCTCCCGAGAGAGAATCTCATCCTTAACCTTAGCGTGGAGTCCCTCCAGAAAACGAGCGAGCAACGCCTGCTGTTCCAGTTACTGGAGGCAGCAAGAGTGCGAAACTCTATTGAGTAATCCGTTATGGATCGATTACCTTGACATAGGGAAGACAGGGACCAGGAAGCTTCTTTCCCAAAAACTGAGCGATCAAAAACCCTTATCATCTCCTCTTTAAAGTTCAGATAATTGTTAGTACACTCAGCGCTTGCCTCCCAGATAGCTGTGCCCCACTGCCGAGCCCGACCAGTAAGGAGTGATATGACGTAGGCAATCCGAGCTCTCTCTCTTGAGTATGTGTTGGGTTGGAGAGAGAACACGATATCACACTGGGTGAGAAAGGAGCGGCACTCAGTGGGCTGCCCAGAATAACAAGGTGGGTTATTAACCCTAGGTTCCAGAGGCTCGGAAGAACCGGAAGTAGCTGGTGACACGAGACGAAGACTCTGATACTGTCTTGAGGTCGGAGACCTGAGCGGCCAGGGTCTCAACGGCATGCCGAGCAGCAGACAATTCCTGCTCGTGTCTGCCGAGCATCGCTCCCTGGAACTCGAGAGTAGAGTAGAGAGAATCCATAGTCGCTGGGTCCATTCTTGGTCGGATCCTTCTGTTATGCAGGTGAATGAGGACCCAAAAGCGACTTGGCGAAAACAGAGTCTTTAATCCAGTAAAGTAAAATACAATCAAAAAACACAACTTCCACTCGTAATGACGAGAACCGACTGGAGACTCGATCTTGAACAGCAGGTTGCCTCGGGAAGGCACTTGAACCTAGCAGACTCAGACACCTGCTCACCACGCAGCATCTGAGGGAAACACGACACGACAGGGCGATACACAAACACAGCACGGTGAACAATAGATAGGATCCGACAGGGCAGGAACGGAAAACAAGGAGAGAAATAGGGACTCTAATCAGGGAAAAGGATCGGGAACAGGTGTGGGAAGACTAAATGATTGATTAGGGGAATAGGAACAGCTGGGAGCAGGAACGGAACGATAGAGAGAAGAGAGAGAGGGAGGGGGAGAGAGAGGGATAGAAAAAGGGAACGAACCTAATAAGACCAGCAGGGGGAAACGAACAGAAGGGAAAGCATAATGACAAGACAATATATGACAAAACATGACACCATCCAAATCTACTAATTATATGCATATCCTAGTTTATGGCCTGAATAGCAGGCAGTTTAATTTGGGCACGCTTTTCATCCAAAATTCCCGAATTCTGCCCCCTACCCTAGTAAAGTTAATATGGGTAAAACATCACAGATGCACTTGCTAATTAACTCACTCACCAAATCAATGTATTCATCAATGTTATTGTCCAACGCTATGCGGAACATATCCCAGTCAATGTGATCGAAGCAATCTTGAAGCGTGGAATCCAATTGGTCGGACCCGCGTTGAACAGAACTGAGTCATGGTCAGATTTTCTGACAGGAGGGTGGGGGAGGGCTTTATATGCGCCGCGGAAGTTAGAATAACAATGATCCAGGGTTTTGCCAGCCCGGGTTGCGCGTTCGATATGTTGATAAAATGTAGGTAGCCTTGTTTTAACCTTTTAAGGATAGGGGGCAGTATTTCCACTTTTGGATAAATAGCGTGCACAATTTCAACTTCCTGCTACTCATGCCATGAATTATTATATGCATATGATTAGTAGGTGTGGATAGAAAACACTCTGAAGTTTCTAAAACTGGTTCAATCATGTCTGTGACTATAACATAACTCATGTAGCAGGCAAAACCCAGAGGAAAAACTGTTCAGATTTTTTTTTGCCTCTTACCGTTCCCTCGGTTCTCTTTGCCAAGGGATATTTGATAGCGACCATTTTACAGTTCCTACGACTTTCACAGGATGTCACCAGTCTTTGGAATTGGGTTGGAGTTAATCATTGGTGCAATGAAGAAGAGGCACATCCTGGAACAATGTTACACTGTTGAAAGTTACGCAAGAGGGAAAAAGGGGCATGTTTTGTTTACTTGCTCCATTGAATACAGATTGCCCCGTCTACAATTTGATCGATTATTAACGTTTAAAAATACCTAAAGTTGTATTACGAAAGTAGTTTGAAATATTTTGTCAAAGTTTATAGGCAACTTTTGAAATGTTTTGTAGTGACGTTGTGTTTGGTCAAGCTGTTTTTTTCTGGATCAAACCTGCTTTATAAATGGACATTTTGGGTATACATGGACGGAATTAATCGAAAAAAAGGACCAATTGTGATGTTTATGGGACATATTGGAGTGCCAACAAAGAAGCTCGTCAAAGGTAATGCATGATTTATATTTTATTTCAGCGTTTTGTGTAGCGCCTGCTACGCTAGTTCTTTTGTTTACAACTGGTTCAGGTGAATTTGACGCTCTGCATTTCCCGAGGCTATTGGCCATACTGTGATTATGATCGAAGAGAATTCTCTTGGTAGATAATGTGGTCGGCATTTGATTGTAAGGAATTCTAGGTCAGGTGAACAAACGGACTTGAGTTCCTGTATGTTGTTATGATCACACCAAGTCTCATTAATCATAAGGCATACACCCCTGTCTTTCTTCTTACCAGAGAGATGTTTGTTTCTGTCGGCGCGATGCGTGAAGAAACTGTGGCTGTACCGACTCTGATAACGTATCCCGAGTGAGCCATGTTTCCATGAAACAAAGAACGTCACAATCTCTGATGTCTCTCTGGAAGGCAACCCTTGCTCGGATTTTGTCTACCTAGTTGTCAAGAGACTGGACATTAGCGAGTAGTACGCTTGAGAGCAGTGAACTATGTGCCCGTCTACGGAGCCTGACCAGAAGACCGCTCCGTCTGCCCCTTCTGCTGCGCCGTTGTTTTGGGTCACCGACTGGGATCCGATCCATTTTCCTAGGTAGTGGACCAAACAGACGATCCGCTTTAGGAAAGTTGTATTCCTGGTTGTAATGTTGGTGATCTGACGTTGCTCTTATATCCAATAGTTCATCTCAACTGTATGTAATAATACCTAAGATTTCCTGGGGGTAACAATGTAAGAAATAACACGTAAAAAAACAAAATAATGCATAGTTTCCTAGGAACGCGAAACGAGGCGGCCATCTCTGTCGGCGCCGTAAGTAAACGTTGCGCACCTTGGTGTATCACCCTCCGACCGATGGATTGGTGGAAAGATTCAATCAAACTCTAAAGCAGATGACAAAAAAGGTGATGAGGCTGACAGAAAGAACTGGGACCAGCTGCTACCCTACCTGATGTTCTCGATCCTTGAAGTGCCCCAAGCTTCAACAGGATTCTCTCTCTTCGAACTCCGACCCAAAGGACTGCTGGACGTGGATAAAGAATCTTGGGAACAGCAATCGTCGCCCCACCGAACCATGGTGGAGCACGTGGGAGAAATGAGAGATCGGATGGCAACCCTGATGGCACCATCTGATTCTGTAATGATTTTAGGAAGGTAAATTAAATATTAAAGTTCGACGCCTACCCCAAGCCACAAATTTATGAATTAATCCAACGGCCTGATATATCAGCACACTTGACCTGACAAAGGGTTTCTGGCAGGTTCCCTTAGCTCCCGAAGCACGGGGAAAACTGATTTCACCACCCCGGATAGTCTGTTCTATTACAAGAAGCTGCCCTTTGGAATGCACGGGGCCCTGGCCATCTTCCAGAGGTTGATGGCCCAGGTTCTCCGACCCCATCGGAAGCAGTTACGCACGTTTGTGGGGTTGACTTGTTACTACCTGAGATTTATTCCCACTTTGTCTCCCTAGCCAGTCGCCTGACAGATCTGACCAGGAGCTGTCTGCCCGCCCATTGTGAAGTGGACCGAGGAGACAAAGAAAACCTTCCAGGACCTGGTGGAGAGCTCGGGTACACCTTGATTTGTTTCACCATCTTTGTGATTGTCTCCACTACCCTCCAGGTGTCGCCCATCTTCCCCTTTATCCCCTGTGTATTTATATCAGCTCCTGCTTTTCCCCCTTCCCTCTTTTCCCATCTTCCTGGTTTTTGACCCTTGCCTGTCCTGACCCTGTACCCACCCGTCTGACCACTCTGCCTGCCCCTGACCCTGACCCTGAGTCTGCCTGCCGTCCTGTACCTTTACCCCTGTTGCTGTAATAAACATTGTTTCTTCAACATGGTCTGCATATGGGTCTTACCTTGATACCTGATACTCAAGGCTTAAAAATCATTATTTAACCTGTCTCCTCCCCTTCATCTACACTGATTGAAGTAGATTTAACAAAACAAATCAAACGTATTTATAAAGCCTTTTTTTACATCCACATATGTCACAAAGTGCATATACAGAAACCAAGAAACAGGTGACATCAATAAGGAGTCATAGCTTTCACCTGGTCAGTCTATATCATAGAAAGAGCAGGTGTCCTTAATGTTTAGTATAATTTATATTTATTAGGGATCTCCATTAGCTGCTGCCAATGCAAAACACATTAAGGCACTTACATTAAACACAAAACAAAAGATAAAACAGTACATGTAACATTATTACAACACATATCTACAATACAAAATGTATAATATCACCATACAACGTTATCTCAATGTACGTGTGTTTGTAGAGTGTTAGCATTTGTGTGCGTATGCATGTTTCTGTACCTGTGTGGGTGTCTCTCCACAGTCCCCGCTGTTACATAAGGTGTATTTGTCACGCCTTGGTCATTGTATTTTGTGTTTTTGTTATATGTTTGGGTAGGCCAGGGTGTGACATGGGTTTATATGTTGTGTTTCGTATTGGGGTTTGTATATTTGGGATCGCGGCTGATTAGGGGTGTGGTATAGGCTTGGCTGCCTGAGGCGATTCTCAATTAGAGTCAGGTGCTTATCGTTGTCTCTGATTGGGAACCGTATTTAGGTAGCCTCAGTTTCACTTTGTATTTCGTGGGTGTTTGTTCCTGTCTCTGTGTTGTAGTCACCAGATAGGCTGTAATTAGTTTCATGTTCCGTTCTGTTGTTTTTGTATTTCAGTTATTTCATGTACCGCTATTCTGTTCATTAAAGTCATGAGTAACCTACACGCTGCATTTCGGTCCGACTTTCTTCATTCAACAGACAAACGCCGTTACAGAAACACCCACCACTCACAGACCAAGCAGTGTGTAAACTGGCAGGATCTAAAGGAGGACGTTATGGACGGTAGAGGCATGGATTATATACATTTACATTTACATTTAAGTCATTTAGCAGACGCTCTTATCCAGAGCGACTTACAAATTGGTGCATTCACCTTATGACATCCATATATGACGTGGGAAGAAATCGACAGGTGGGCGGCCAACCCGGAGAGAGTGCAGGAGCCCGCCTGGGATTCCCTACAGCAATGCGAAGAGGGCTATAGACGAATGGAGTCGAAAAGGAAAGCACGGCGGCGCAGAGCGAAAACCGAAAGTCACCCCAAAAAATGTATTGGGGGGGAGGCTTAGGGAGAGTATGGCTGAGTCAGGAGATAGACCTGAGCCAACTCTCCTTGTTCATCGTGAGGAGCCAAGGAGGAGACCAGAACCAGAGTCAGTGTTAGAGGTGAGCGAAGCAGAGACTGTGAAGGAGTTAATGGGGAAAGTGGAGTGGAGAGTAATGAGGGAGTTGCTAGCTTGGTGCTATAGATATAATATTTGTCCGACGGATTGTGTCGGGGATTTGATAGCACCTGAGTTAGCGCTCTATACTCAACCTGAGGTGCGTGTTAGTCGGCTGGTGAAGTTGGTGCCAGCCTCACGCACCAGGCCTCCTGTGCACATCCCTAGCCCTGCACGTCCTGTGCCTACACTGCTCTCAAGATCTCCAGTACGTCACGCCCATCCTGTGCCACCTCCACACACCAGTCCTCCGGTAGCAGATCCCCGCACCAGGCTTCCTGTGCGTGTCCTCAATCCAGTACCACCAGTTCCAGCACCACGCACCAGGCCTCCACCTCCTGTTCAGCGCAGCCAGCGCTTTTCTCCTCTCCTGCGCTCGGAGTCTCCCGCCTGTTTATCGCAGCCAGAGCCTTTCTCCTCTCCTGCGCTGCCGGAGTCTCCTGTCTGTCCAGCGCTGCCAGTGCTGCCAGTCTGCCCAGTGCCGCCAGTCTGCCCAGTGCCGCCAGTCTGCCCAGCGCCGCCAGCCTGCCCAGCGTCGCCAGTCTGCCAGGATCCACCAGCAGTGCCAGTCTGCCAAGATCCGCCAGAAGTGCCAGTCTGCCAAGATCCGCCAGAAGTGCCAGTCAGCCATGATCTTCTAGATCGGCCAGACAACCTGAATCATCAAATCAAATCAAATTTATTTATATAGCCCTTCGTACATCAGCTGATATCTCAAAGTGCTGTACAGAAACCCAGCCTAAAACCCCAAACAGCAAACAATGCAGGTGTAAAAGCACGGTGGCTAGGAAAAACTCCCTAGAAAGGACAAAACCTAGGAAGAAACCTAGAGAGGAACCAGGCTATGTGGAGTGGCCAGTCCTCTTCTGGCTGTGCCGGGTAGAGATTATAACAGAACATGACCAAAATGTTCAAATGTTCATAAATGTCCAGCATGGTCGAATAATAATAAGGCAGAACAGTTGAAACTGGAGCAGCAGCACAGTCAGGTGGACTGGGGACAGCAAGGAGCCATCATGTCAGGTAGTCCTGGGGCACGGTCCTAGGGCTCAGGTCCTCCGAGAGAGAGAAAGAAAGAGAGAATTAGAGAGAGCATATGTGGGGTGGCCAGTCCTCTTCTGGCTGTGCCGGGTGGAGATTATAACAGAACGTGGCCAAGATGTTCAAATTTTCATAAATGACCAGCATGGTTGAATAATAGTAAGGCAGAACAGTTGAAACTGGAGCAGCAGCATGGCCAGGTGGACTGGGGACAGCAAGGAGTCATCATGTCAGGTAGTCCTGGGACATGGTCCTAGGGCCCAGGCCAGTTGAAACTGGAGCAGCAGCATGGCTAGGTGGACTGGGGACAGCAAGGAGTCATCATGTCAGGTAGTCCTGGGGCATGGTCCAAGGGCTCAGGTCCTCCGAGAGAGAGAAAGAAAGAGAGAAGGAGAGAATTAGAGAACGCACACTTAGATTCACACAGGACACCGAATAGGACAGGAGAAGTACTCCAGATATAACAAACTGACCCTAGCCCCCGACACATAAACTACTGCAGCATAAATACTGGAGGCTGAGACAGGAGGGGTCAGGAGACACTGTGGCCCCATCCGAGGACACCCCCGGACAGGGCCAAACAGGAAGGATATAACCCCACCCACTTTGCCAAAGCACAGCCCCCACACCACTAGAGGGATATCTTCAACCACCAACTTACCATCCTGAGACAAGGCCGAGTATAGCCCACAAAGATCTCCGCCACGGCACAACACAAGGGGGGGGGCGCCAACCCAGACAGGCTGACCACAAGAGTGAATCAACCCACCCAGGTGACGCACCCCCCCCAGGGACGGCATGAGAGAGCCCCAGCAAGCCAGTGACTCAGCCCCCGTAACAGGGTTAGAGGCAGAGAATCCCAGTGGAAAGAGGGGAACCGGCCAGGCAGAGACAGCAAGGGCGGTTCGTTGCTCCAGAGCCTTTCCGTTCACCTTCCCACTCCTGGGCCAGACTACACTCAATCATATGACCCACTGAAGAGATGCGTCTTCAGTAAAGACTTAAAGGTTGAGACCGAGTTTGCGTCTCTGACATGGGTAGGCAGACCGTTCCATAAAAATGGAGCTCTATAGGAGAAAGCCCTGCCTCCAGCTGTTTGCTTAGAAATTCTAGGGACAATTAGGAGGCCTGCGTCTTGTGACCGTAGCGTACGTGTAGGTATGTACGGCAGGACCAAATCAGAGAGGTAGGTAGGAGCAAGCCCATGTAATGCTTTGTATGTTAGCAGTAAAATCTTGAAATCAGCCCTTGCTTTGACAGGAAGCCAGTGTAGAGAGGCTAGCACTGGAGTAATATGGAGTCATCCAGTTCCACCAGCCAGCCAGGATTTACCAGAGCCTACTACCTGCCTGAGATTCCTTTCAGTACTGGGCTTCCTCTCAGTACTGTGCTTCCTCTCAGTACTGGGCTTCCTCTCAGTACCGGGCTTCCCCTCAGTACCGGGCTTCCCCTCAGTACCGGGCTTCCCCTCAGTCCTGGGCTGCTTCGGTCCCGAGCTGCCCCTCTGTCCCGAGCTGCCCCTCTGTCCCGAGCTGCCCCTCTGTCCCGGGCTACCCCTCTGTCCCGGGCTGCCCCTCAGTCCCGGGCTGCCCCTCTGTCCCGGGCTGCCCCTCTGTCCCGGGCTGCACCTCTGTCCCGAGCTGCCCCTCTGTCCCGGGCTGCCCCTCTGTCCCGGGCTGCCCCTCTGTCCCGAGCTGCCCCTCTGTCCCGAGATGCCCCTCTGTCCCGAGATGCCCCTCTGTCCTGAGATGCCCCTCTGTCCCGAGCTGCCCCTCTGTCCCGAGCTGCCCCTCTGTCACGAGCTGCTCCTCAGTTATGTGGGGATCTGGGTGAGGACTATTAGGCCATGGTCGGCGGAGAAGGTGGATTATCCCAGGACGCGAAGGGGAGGAAATAGGACATTTATGGAGTGGGGTCCACGTCCCGAGCCAGAACCGCCACCATGGACAGACGCCCACCCGGACCCTCCCTATGCTCTTGAGGTGCGTCCGGGAGTCCGCACCTTAGGGGAGGGGGTTCTGTCACGCCTTGGTCATTGTATTTTGTGTTATTGTTATATGTTTGGGTAGGCCAGGGTGTGACATGGGTTTATATGTTGTGTTTCGTATTGGGGTTTGTATATTTGGGATTGCGGCTGATTAGGGGTGTGGTATAGGCTTGGCTGCCTGAGGCGATTCTCAATTAGAGTCAGGTGCTTATATTTGTCTCTGATTGGGAACCGTATTTAGGTAGCCTCAGTTTTGCTTTGTATTTCGTGGGTGTTTGTTCCTGTCTCTGTGTTGTAGTCACCAGATAGGCTGTAATTAGTTTCACGTTCCGTTCTGTTGTTTTTGTATTTCAGTTATTTCATGTACCGCTATTCTGTTCATTAAAGTCATGAGTAACCTACACACTGCATTTTGGTCCGACTTTCTTCATTCAACAGACGAACGCCGTTACAGTATTCTTCTCTGCTTTAAAAAATGGAATTCTACTGCTTGCTTCAAGTTACCTGATGTGGAATAGAGTTCCATGTAGTCATTCCTTGCCACCCACTCTGACACTAACTGCAGCTCTTTGTTAAGTGTTGCAGTAATTTAAGTCGCTGTAGTAGCTGACGTGTATAGTGTTGAGTCATCTGCATACATTAACACACTGGCTTTACCCAAAGCCAGTGACATGTTGTTTGTAAAGATTGAAACAAGTAATGGGCCTAGACAGCTTCCCTGGGGAATTCCTGATTCTATCTGGATTATATTGGAGAGGCTTTGATTAAAGAACAGTGGTAACAATACATGGTTATTATATCTACAGAAAAGCCAATCGGGAATGTAATGTTCTGTGTTCTGTTAGACAGGTAACTCTTTATTCATATAGCAGGGGGTGTAAAGCCATAACTTCTTATGGGAAGGTGGGGAGGTAGCGTCCCCACTTGGCCAAAATTGCAGAGCGCGAATTTCAAAAATACCAAATAAAAATATTTAAAATTCTTGAAAATATATTTGTTATACATCAAAATAAAGCTTAACATCTTGTTAATCCAGCCGCTGTCTCAGATTTCAAAAAGGCTTAACGGCGAAAACGAACCTTGTGATTATTTGAGGACAGAGCCCCGCATACAAACACATGACAATTTCAACCAGGCAGGTGCGCCACAAAAGTCAGAAATAGCGATATAATGAATGCCTTACCTTTGCAGATCTTCTTCTGTTGGCACTCCAAAATGTCCCAGAAACATCACAAATGGTCCTTTTGTTTGATAATGTCCTTCTGTATGTCCCAAAAATGTCAATTTATTTGGTGCGTTTGATTCAGAAATACACCGGTTTCAAATCGCCCAACATGCCTACAAAGTATTTAATAAGTTACCTGTAAACTTGGTCCAAACATTTCAAACAACGTTCCTAATCCAACCTCAGGTACCCTAAAACGTAAATAACCGATCAAATTTAAGACGGAATAAACTGTTTCTAATACCGGATAGAAACAACGTGAAGCACCAGAATAGTAGAGTCCACCTGGAGTGACTACTTCTTAATTTCTCAATAGAAAAACATTGAACAATTTCTAAAGACTGTTGACATCTAGTGGAAGCCATAGGAACTGCAACCAGGTTCCTAATAATAAGAGTATCCCATAGAAAACTATTGGAATATCCTATGACCTCAAAAAACCCTGGATGGTTTGTCCTCTGGGTTTTGCCTGCCATATCAGTTCTGATATACTCACAGACATTATTTTAACAGTTTTAGAAACTATAGAATGTTCGCTATCCAAATCTATCAATTATATGCATATCCTAGCTTCTAACTGACTGTTAGCACTTGGTGGTTTATAGCAGCTTGCCACAAGAATGACTTTAGGTGAGGCAGATTAACCTGTAGCCATACTATTTCAACAGCGTGTAACATGAGATCCTCTCTAAGCTTTACAGGAATGTGGTTCTGAATATAGACTGCAACGCCGCCCCGATTGGCTTTTCTGTAGATGTAATAACCATGTATTGCTACCACTGTATCATCACAGGTATTATCTAAGTGAGTTTCAGAGACAATCAGTGAAGATGCCTAGAATTATGTTTGTTTATTATTATAACATTATTATTATGTTAGAATTATGTTGTTAACATCAGTGTTGCCTTGTAACTTACTTGTATGTGAATCCATTCATTTTACAAAGTTATTAAATTACACTTGGTTTGGTATTCACTTCTCATGACCATTCCTTGAACTCACAATACCTGATTGCACATGGTTTTACTAGAATGTTAAATGGAATCAGATATACTTTTAAATAGATTGTCCATTAATTGCTTAGTCTTATTGCGGGTCGCATGTGAGGTATGTGTATATAGTACAATGCCTTCATAAAGTATTCACACCCCTTGACCTTTTCAAAAATGTTCTTGTGTTACAGCCTGAATTTAAAATGAATTGAATTGAGATGTGTCACTGGCCTACACACAATACCCCATAATGTCACAGTGGAATTATGTTTATTTTTTCTAAATAATAAAAAATGAATACCTGGAATGTCTTGAGTCAATAAGTATTCAACCCGTTTGTTATGGCAAGCATAAATAAATTCAGGACTAAAAATGTGCATAATAAGTCACACAATAAATTGCGTGGACTAATAGTGTTTAACATGCTTTTTAAAATTACTACCTCAGCACTGTACCCCAAACATGCAATTATCTGGAAGGTCCCTCAGTCGGGCAGTAAATTTCACAGATTCAACCACAAAGACCAGAGAGATTTTCCAATGCCTCGCAAGAAGGGCACCAATTAGTAATTTTAAAAAAAGAAGCAGACATTGAATATCCCTTTGAGCATGGTAAAGTTATTAATTACACTTTGGATGGTGTATCATTACACCCAGTCACTACAAAGATAAAGGCATCCTACCTAACTCAGTTACCAGAGAGGAAGGAAACTTCTCAGGGATTTTGCCAACGCTGACTTTAAAACTGTTACAGAGTTGAATGGCTGTGATAGGATAAAACTGAGGATGGATCAACAACGGTTTACTCCACAATACTAACCAAAATGACAGAGTGAAAGGAAGGAAGCCTTTACAGAATACAAATATTCCAAAACACGCATCCGGTTTGTAATAAGGCACTAAAGTAAAACTGCAGAACATGTGGCAAAGAATTGGACTTTATGTCCTGAATACAAAGCGTTAGGTTTTGGGCAAATGTAACACAACACGTCACTGAGTCCCAAGCTTCATATTTTCAAGCACGGTGGTGGCTGCATCATGTTATGGGTATGCTTGTCATCGGCAAGGGCTATGGAGTTTTTTTAGAAAATATACACTGGAGTTGCTTACCAAGACGACACTGAATGTTCCTGAGCAGCGTACTTACAGTTTTGATATAAATCGGCTTGAAAATCTATGGCAAGAATTGAAAATGCCTGTCTAGCAAAGTTCAACAACCAAGTTGACAGAACCTGAAGAATTTTTAAAATAACGTGCAAATATTATACAATCCAGGTGTGCAAAGCTCTTAGAGACTTACCCAGAAAGACTCAATCTCAATGTAATTCTATGCATTCTATGTTGTCTATTTCTTTGTTTTTGGCCTAGTATGGTTCCCAATCAGAGGCAGCTGTCTATCGTTGTCTCTGATTGGGATCATACTTAGGCAGCCCTTTTTCCCACTTTCTGTTGTGGGATCTTGTTTTTGTTAGTTGCTGGTTTAGCGCTACATTACTTTACATGTGGTTTATCTTTCTTGTTTTTTTGGGTTGTTCATTTAATAGATTCAAAATGTACACCTACCATGCTGCACCTTGGTCTCATTCCGACGACAGCCGTAACAACAAAGCATGTGCACACCCCTTGAAATGAGTGGATTTGGCTATTTCAGCCACACACTTTGCTGACAGATGTATAAAATTGAGCACACAACCATGCAATCTCCATAGACAAACATTGCCAGTAGAATGGCCTTACCAAAGAGCTCAGTGACTTTCACTGTGGCATTATCATAAGAATCACCTTTCCATCAAGTCATTTCGTAAAATGTAAACCCTGCTAGAGCTTCCCCAGTCAACTGTAAGTGCATTTATTGTGAAGGGGAAAGATCAAGAAGCAACAGCGGCTCAGCCGTGAAGTGATAGGCCACACAAGCTCACAGAACGGGACCGCCAATTGCTGAAGAGTGTAGCGCGTAAAAATAGTCTGTCCTCGGTTGCAACACTCACTACCAAGTACCAAATTGCCTCTGGAAAGAAAAATCAGCACAAGAACTGCTCCTCAGGAGCTTCATGAAATGGGTTTCCATGGCCAAGCAGCCGCACAATAGCCTAAGATCACCATGCACAATTCCAAGTGTCGGCTGGAGAGGTGTAAAGCTCACCACCATTGGACTTCAGAGCAGTGGAAACACGTTCTCTGGAGTGATGAATCATGCCTCACCATCTGGCAGTCCAACGGACGAACCTGGGTTTGGCGGATGCCAGGAGAATGCTACCTTCCCGAATGCATAGTGCCAACTTTAAGTTTGGTGGAGAATGAATAATGGTATGGGGCTGATTTTCATGGTTCGGGCTAGGCCCCTTAGTTCCAGTGAAGGGAAATCTTAACAGCATACATTGACATTCTGGATGATTCTGCAAAAGTTTGAGGAAGGCCCATTCCTGTTTCAGCATGACAATGCCCCCATGCACAAAGCGAGGTCCATACAGAAATGGTTTGTCGAGATCGGTGCGGAAAAACTTGACTGGCCTGCACAGAATTTTTGTACAAATGTTTTTACAAAATGTCCACATTGACATTACAAAGTATTTTGTATAGATCGTTGACCAAAATGACAATTAAATCCATTCTAATCCCATTTCGTAACATGTGGAAGAATTCAAGGGGTGTGAACACTTTCTGAAGGCACTGTATATGCTTAGGCTATATGATAAATATTACCCCACTACAGTGACGACCAGTTGGAAGAGTTTGGTACATTTTAAATTAAAACCCTGTAGTGTTGTGACTTGTCTCCAGATGTTGTATGGTTGGTACAGTAGATGGGGGTGGGCCCTTCACCAACCCAAAACATTTAACCATGTTAAGAAGTTTTCTGAGGCCTCCTTTTGTGAGCTTGTATTTGTTGCTGTGGTTACAGCTTGTTTTCCGTCATAACAGCTTATATGTAAATGTCTTTATTGTGTGCGTAAAGAGCTATTTAAATGTGTATTTTTATTTAACTAGGTAAGAACAAATTCTTATTTTCAATGACAGCCTAGGAACAGGGGCAGAAATACAGATTTGAACCTGGTCAGTTTGGGGATTCGATCTTGCAACCTTTCGGTTACTAGTCCAATGCTCTAACCACAAGGACACCTGCCACCCCTATGACACTGTGATGCCACCATATCTTGGTAAATAACAAGCTGTTACAACCGTAAACTTAATACTAAATATTCTAAGCATTCCAATTTAATAACATTTGAAAACTGATCTCCAGGTAAAACGTTTAAGGCACACCTTTCATTTTCAATGTAAAATGTTCAACTTGGACCAATAAAAATAACCCAAGCTAAAATTAGTACACAGTAAAAATAACACATTCCAATGGCATGACATTGTGACGGTCGACATTTACCCATTTAGTCCAAATATTGCTGTAGCCTCCTCCCCGGGCGGTTTGGAGTATAAATATGGGTCGGTGAGAGGCACGTTCCCAGAATAGAGCCTTTCTGTGTGTGGAAAAGGATAATTGCTCATCTGAGCTCACCCAAGATGCATCACTCTCTCTCTCTCTCCTTATCAAATGGTGATATAAACTTCTGCTGCATTCTTGGAAGAAAGAGTTATGTTGACCGCTCTCTCTTTCACAGCACTTTTTTTATTTATTTTTGAGCTTGGGGGGAGTGGGGACGGGGGTTGATAAGAGTGTTTGTACTGCAGATATAGAGATTGGGGAGGCTGGACTGAGAGACTGAGACCTAAGCTGGTGTGGGTCTGGTTATTTGAACGTTGTGAGTCAGGGCTCAGAAATGAGGGAGTAGGTATGAATGGCCCTGGCTGTTTGTTATGTGGGTCAGTGGACTCCTCTTTAACCTTTCAGCTTCACCTCTCTCTCTCTCTCTGCTATGGGAAGTGACCAATAGACCTCGAGCCATGGGTCTGGCCTGACTGAAAAGACAAGTCATGTGTGCAGCCTGGAATGGAAGTCAAACAAAGTGACAGCGCCAGAGAAATCCCTTTGTAGTGAGTCAATGCGGAGGGTACCAATTATTGTGCTGTTTACTCAAGGGAAACAAGGCCAGTGTTTGGTTGGATGGATGGACTTGCTGCACTACCAGAGTTTTATCAATAAAGACCACAAGACAGGTTAATAGAAGGGAGGACCGAGACTTCTCTTAATTAAAGGGCTCTCTCTCTCTTTTTCTCCCATCTCTTTCTTTCTCTGTCTCTCTCTTTCTCTCCCCCCTCTTTTCCCTTTATCTCTCTCTGCCTCTCTCTTTCTCCCCCCTCTTTCTCTCTCTTTTTCCCCACTTTTTCTCCCTTTCTCTCTCTCTCTCTCTCTCTCTCTCTCTCTCTCTCTCTCTCTCTCTCTCTCTCTCTCTCTCCCACTCTTTTTCCTTCTTTCTCTCTCTTTCTCCCCCTCTTTCCCCCTATTTATCCTTCTTTCTCTCTCTTGCTCTTGCTCTCGCTCTCTGTCACTCTCGCCCACTCTTTTGCTTGTTTGCTCTTTGTCTCTCTCTCTCTCTACAGGGGAAAGTACTGTACCAGTAGATAAAAAAAGATCTCACTCTAAACTGTTGATGACATTTTCTGAGGCACAAATGTTTCGGAGGAAACCTCCGGACAGACTGGTGCTTGCGTTTGACATCACATGCACCCAAATTGGCCTTCCTGTTTATGCAGCTGCTTTATATCAGAGGCAATTCCAGATCAAACAGCTTTAAACTGGAAATTACAGAAACTACGCTGTCCTAAATATCTGCACCTGGGACTGCGTGGTCAGACTCCTCCAGCCATACTCTGGCCTCCCTCTATGAGACATTATGAAAGTATGTACTCACTACTGTAAGTCTCTTTGGATAAAAGCGTCTGCTACATGGCCTATTCTATTATATTTTACATCGATTTTATAAGGAACATATGTCAAACTGGTGGAAGCTGTGCATGTGTCATGATCAGGAAAAACCTGAACAGGAAAAACTCAGGGCCTCAGCAAAATAGGCTGTAGCTCTTCCATGTATTCAGAGGCCATGAGTATTTACAGGATATATGACCTGTCTGAGGAAAAACTCCCAGCTGGGACCCATGGCCTCTGAATACATGGAAGAGCTACCTGGAAGGGTAGAGTTAGGGGGGCTAGAAGACCACCTCTGAGCGGGTTGGAGATATCTTAAAGCACAATCCTGCAGACCACAGTTCCCCTGCTCACTCTCCCACGTTCTGCCTGTGAACTGGGTCTCTCTCTCTCTCTCTCTCTCTCTCTCTCTCTCTCTCTCTCTCTCTCTCTCTCTCTCTCTCTCTCTCTCTCTCTCTCTCTCTCTCTCTCTCTCTCTCTCTCTCTCTCTCTCTCTCTCTCTCTCTCTCGGGTGTAAGGGGACATCTGTCCACAGAAGGCCTATGGGACTTCACCTCACTGACTGGGGCCAGAATGTTAGGAATGTTGAGTTCAATACTGGTCAGTCGGCCAGGGCGGTCGGCCAGTCTACCAGCCATCCATCTGTGGCATCTCAGGTCCTAATATCTCTTCAGAGGCTTTTCTGTCTCTCTGGGCACAGACTGAGCAATGTCCTGTCAGGAGATGTGTTATTGCCTATTGAGACCAGGGAGGGAGAAAGAGGGCTGGGAGACAGAGTGAGAGAGAGAGAGAGAGAGAGAGAGAGAGAGAGAGAGAGAGAGAGAGAGAGAGAGAGAGAGAGAGAGAGAGAGAGAGAGAGAGAGAGAGAGAGAGAGAGAGAGAGAGAGAGAGAAAAGCAGAGGGAGAGAGAGAGAGACCCAGTTCACAGGCAGTGGCAGAAGGAGAGAGAGGAAGAGAGAGGGGAGGGATAACACCCTGCTCCAACCCAACAGCCCATGCCTCACGTTGTACAGTAGGTTAATAAGGGCATATTGAGAATACACAGAGTATACCAAATATTAGGAACACCTTCCCATTATTGACCTTTTTTCTTTAACCTGTCTCCTCCCCTTCATGTACACTGATTGAAGTGGATTTAACAAGTGACATCAATAGCTCATAGCTTTCACCTGGATTAATCTGGTCAGTCTGGTCAAACCCAGATTTGTCTGTCAGACTGCGAGATCGTGGAGCGTGATTCCTCACGCGAGAACATGTTTCCATTGCTCCAGAGTACAATGGTGACAAGCTTAACACCACTCCAGCCAACGCTTGGCATTGCACATGGTGATCTTAGGCTTGTGTGCGGCTGCTCTGCCATGGAAACCTATTTCATGAATCTCCCGACAAACAGTTATTGTGCTGATGTTGCTTCCAGAGGCAGTTTGGAACACGGTAGTGAGTGGACAGACCATTATTACGCCCTACACACGTCAGCACTCAGTGGTCACATTCTGTGAGCTTGTGTGACCTATTACTTCGCAGCTGAGCCGTTGACGATCCTAGACATTTCCACTTCACAATAAAAGCACTTACCCGACCAGGGCAGTTCTAGAAGGGCATACATTTGACGACCTGACTTGTTGGAAAGGTGGCATCCTGTGATGGTGCCACGTTGAAAGTCACTGAGCTCTTTGGTAAGGCCATTATACTGCCAATGTTTGTCTATGGAGATTGCATGGCTGTGTACTCGATTTTATACACCTGTCAGCAAAGGGTGTGGCTGAAATAGCCAAATCCACTAATTTGAAGGGGGGTGTACATAGTTTTGTATATGTAGTGTATTTCATGGAAAGAGCTGGTGTTCTTAATGTTTTGTATACTCAGTGTATACTCCTAATACTGTGTTGACATCAGTTGTTAGGAATGTCTATCAACGCACTAATCTTTCCCACCCTGCTCAACACATAGTTGAGTGTAGTGTATCATTACCCTATGAAATATCTTTGTTTTTGAGAAGGGGACATGTAGGAGGTGTGCATTACTGTCTTTGATGTTTGTCAGATCCTGAATACCTAAGTATAATTATTTTACTGCAGTCAGAAAGAGAACCAAGACATGGCAGCTCCTGACTGGCAAATCATACAGTCGTTGCCAGAGTGATGATGAGAGATTTTCGTTTTAAAGACAGTGGTTTGAAGAAAAGGAACACTTCAACAACTGGGAAATTATATGGAATATCCCCTTTAATGTGAATGTAAAGCAGACCCACTGGGCACAGACGTCAATTCAACGTCTAGTTCACGTTAGTTCAACGTAATGTAATTGAAATGATGTGGAAACAACATTGATTCAACCAGTGTGTAGTCTCTCTCTCTCTCTCTCACTCCCTCTTTCTCTCTCCCCCCTCTCTTTCTCTCTGTTCTCCAGGGTTTACCATTGTCTTCCTCCTCTCACTCTCCTCAAACCACAGGGGCGTGCCGTGCACCCCTCTCATTTGTTGCTCTGTTCCACACCCTCTGACTCTCTTCCACCCGTAGCCCCTGGCACTCAAACCATCTGAACCCTCTAATATTCTTCAGCTGTCCAGAACAAAGACTCCTTTCCCCCCCTCTCTCTTTTCCCCCCCTGTCTTTCCTGCTCTCTATCCCTCTCTTTATCCCTTCATCATATTCCCCCTTTGTTCTCTCCCCCCACTCCGGACTTTATTTCCTATCCAGACCACTCCAATGCACCCCCCCTCCCCTTTTATGGGTCATCATTCACTCTACTCTTACCTCTACCCTTCAACCAATCAACCAACCCCCAGACAGGTTTGGAGTGTTGCATGCAAAAGGGAGAAGTAGAGTCTTTGTCAAGTCCGCACATTTGAAATGAAGGGGTCAGAATGGGGGGAGAGATGGAAGATTGAGAAGAGGGAAAGCAGCAGGAGGGGGGAAGGGCCTTCTGGGACAGATACATTTTCAAAGGGCTATCTTTTCATTTGTTTTCCTTCAACATTTCACTGCTATTTAAAACGGGAAGAAAAAAGGGAGGAGAAACAAAAAGAGAGAAAAACCTTCCAGTCATAAAGGGAATCTTTCATGGGCGACTCACTCTCGGCATTAGGAGAATACATTCCCCATGCTTGTGTCTGCCAGGGAAGGGGAAGATAGTATCTGTGCCCAAAGAGCAAAGCATCTCTGTTTCCAGCTGTCACCTTA
Organism: Oncorhynchus gorbuscha; assembly: GCF_021184085.1. Lineage (NCBI taxonomy): Eukaryota > Metazoa > Chordata > Actinopteri > Salmoniformes > Salmonidae > Oncorhynchus > Oncorhynchus gorbuscha. Next base: position 19,543,486 of record NC_060178.1, read on the forward strand.
AGTGAGCATCAAACGGGACTCACCTGAAGTTGCCGAGTGGATGCTTTTGTTTGAAACCCTCCACCCTAACATGGCAGCCATTAAGAGGGGTAGATACAGTATCTGTCTGAGACACTACATCCTACAAATTAAACCAGGATGTATGGATAGGACACCCTGAGTGTTGCTTAAATCCACCATAATCAGAACAACCATAAAGCCACAAAGATCCCTCAATTCCCACACGCCTGCTCTGGATTTCTCTGAAGGGATCTTATATCATCTGACGTTGACATACGGTCGTGACTGAGAGCATGAACCCTGGTGCAAAAGGAGAGAGTGTAATGGCATTCCTCCTCCTCTTCTTCCTCCTCAACCAACAACACCTGCCTCTGGTTGAGAACCATACTAGGCTGAACTCAAAACCCCAACATAGAAAAACACACATAGACTGCCCACCCAACTCACGCCCTGACCATACTAAAACAAAGACAAAACAAAGGAACTAAGGTCAGAATGTGACAGAGAGGGGGAGGGAGGAGGATGATGAGGAGAAGGGTCTCTGCTCTGAGAGAAAGAGAGAGGGAGGGAGAGGGAGAGGGAGAGGGAGAGGGAGAGGGAGAGGGAGAGGGAGAGAGAGAGAGAGAGAGAGAGAGAGAGAGAGAGAGAGAGAGAGAGAGAGAGAGAGAGAGAGAGAGAGAGAGAGAGAGAGAGGGATTACCTCAGTTGTTAGCACTTCATTACCTTGTGTCTCATGTTGTTTTATGTGAACCACTGTGTCTTTGGTGGGCTGTAACTGGATAGGGGATGTCAGGCCCCACATACTCACTCTTTTCCCCCTTGTTCCGTAGACACTCATAGACCACCCTGGTGTCAAACAACCTGGAGCCGCTAGTTCAACAGATTCTGCAAGCCAGCTATCAGCATTACAGCATGTAGGCTAGAAAGGGATCTTGGTAGACATTCATGTGTTTTGGTCTGTGTAGATTTTCAATCCTGCTTCAGTTTTTGAACTCATAGGACTTAGAGAGTCTATGCAAATAATGCCATGTCAGACACCCTACTCACTTGCACAGGTTCACCACAAGGGTGTCTACTGTCACCCCTTCTGTTTATTCTCTACATCAATGACTGTCAGAGTGCCGACACCCACTGAAATCTTGTGAAGTTTGCCAGTGACACAGTCCTCCTCTCACTCCTCTCAGGGTCTGAGCAGGACCACGGCCCAGCCCTCTAGGAATTCATTGACTGGTGTGACAGTGCGCTGCTGGAGTTGAATGTTTCCAAGACGACGGAAACGGTTGTCAACTTCAGGAGGAAGCCCCCAAGATGGACCAGGTGATAATCCATGGTGAGGAGGTTGACATTTCGGACCGGTATAAATATCTTGGTACCATCTTTGATAACACCATGAAGTTTAAAAAACATACACAGATTCCATTATCAAAAAAGCTCACCAGAGACAATACTTCCTCAGGAAACTGAACTCATTCAGTCTCTTTAAATCAATATTAGTTACTGGTTTATTCCCTTTCTGTTTATTCCCTTACCTGTTCTAAGATCACCGGTGTAGGACTCTCAGAATTCTGACCTCGTTCTTTGAACGGCAGGCCAGGAGGAAGACCTATGACATCCTGGAGGCCTGCACCCACGTCTTCAACCCGAAGTTCCAACTGCTCCCCGTTGGACCCTGCCTGAGCTGTCTCAAGTGCCCCACTAATAGGCGCAAGGCCTTGTTTGTGCCCGAGGCCATCCGCTTGGTTAACAGGACCATTGAGGAAGACCTAGGGACTATTCTAGAGATAGTTTATCCCTGCAATTAATTAGAAATTGTGGCTAACATGAAGTTTTAGTTTCTTAAATTGCACTATGCACCTTTAACTGATGCCTTAATAAGTGTTAATATACATTTGTTATACTCTCAGTGAGTGTTTGTCCTGTTTGAAGCACTCTGTCAGCCCCAAACTAATAGCCACTTGGGCATTAATACAGTTGTATTGTATTTAGAGCAGACATGTGTCTAGGAGTGGACAGGTCTGTTGACGCGGCTAGCAGGCTAAACTAAACCTGAGTTTCTTAGCATCTAACGAGCAAATCATCTACACTAGAGCAGGGGTTGGAACTGAACAGAACCACTTGTTTTTCTGTTCCATTACATTGTTCTGACCAGCAAAATAAAGTGCTGATTATATCAAAACGTTGAATGTCCTTTGAACTTGCTAGAATTGGCATAACGCTGGACCAGAGCTCTAATAAGCAGAATTAAAAACATGTCTTACTTTTTCGTAGTTAATATATCCAATGTGAAACATGATAACTATAATATACTTCATTGCATTGAATAAATGCATCCATTCTTCTCTAATTCAACTCCCTATCCTCTGAATCACGCTTCTAACACAGTAGCCTATGATTCGGGAGAGGTAGGTGCAGGCAGCCAACACACGCACACACACACTGGCAAAGATTTTCAGCTGGCAGGCAGACACTAGAAGAAGTTAGCAGGTCATTTAATCTGCCAAAACACTAACCTATTTGTGTCTGCTGATATTCTTCTCCAAAGCGGGAACCTCCATCTATCTTTTCGGGCTGGTGGGTCATATCAGAGCCCCCCCCCGTGTGAATGGCCACTTCTGTAGAACAGAGAGGAAGAGGAAGTGAAAAAAGGAGGCCACACCCCTGGACTGGTCACATCAATCATCATAATGACAGTTTGAAGATGTGCAGTCTGTCTTGATAAGGGGATGTAAGAACAGCCATTTTTTTCAGGAACAAGATGGCAAAGCGTGAGAAAGAGCGTCAGAGATGGAGGATGGAGGATATGACAGGACAGTACTGTACATTATCACATACCCCATCCTGGTATGACTAAAATCCTATAAATCAACGTAAATTGTGCTATGGAAACTCTATTATGATAACTACAACATTAACAAAGCTGGCACTTTTATAGTTGTTTCTGATCTCCTCTACCTTCTAATGAGCACATTCCCAAGCAGAAGTGTTGCAGGTCTATCCTTTGTTGTTATCCTGTATTTCAGGCCTAGTATCATGAGTGGAGTTTCCTTCTCCAGTTTTGAGACTTAAACTTCATCTGAAAAATTGCGTGTCAGAAAGGAAAATGTCAGTGAATGGAAAGAGGGGAAAATAGACTTTAATCACAGAAACACAGACCCAGAAAAAAGGAGAGGCAGACACAAGTGGAAACCAGAGGAATGCTAGCCAGCTGGGGGATGCATCTAGCCCATCTAGCCCATTCTGCTGCATTTTAATGGGAGGCAGGAGTGAACTAGAGGATGGTGGTGGGGGGAAGGGAAGGGTCCCAAAACAAAAGCCAATTTGAAGGATGAGCTAAAACCAGCACAGCTAAAACCCTGTGGCCGGGACTGGGTCCCAGAGGTGCAGAGCTGCAGGCAGGCCGGCCGCACATCTCTGGGCCCTGGTCAAGACTCTTTTCCCTTTCTCAGCCTTCCCTCTGTTCTTCACACCCTTGGGAGGGGAGGATAGGAGAGAGGAGAGGAAAGGTGAGGAGAGAGGAAAGGAGAGGAAAGGAGAGGAGGCGAGGGGAGATAGGAAAGGAGAGGAGACTAGGGGAAAGGAAAGGAGAGGAGAGAGGAAAGGAGAGGAAAGGAGAGGAAAGGAGAGGAGATTAGAGGAGGTGAGGGGAGGGGAGAAAGGACAGAAAAGGAAAGGAAATGAGATGAGGAGATGGGAAAGGAAAGAAGAGGAGAGGAGATTAGAGGAGGTGAGGGGAGGGGAGAAAGGGCAGAAAAGGAAAGGAAATGAGATGAGGGGATGGGAAAGGAAAGGAGAGGAGAGGCAGATGGCAGGGCTGTTTAGTTACCTAACTGGCCCATCCAGCCGGCAGGATCGGCCACAGCAGTCTGTCTGACAGGCTTCCTCCCTTCTGGCCCGGGCCGGCCGGTCTCCACGGCCTAGCTGCATACTGGAGCGAACCCACATCCCCTTCTGCACTGGGAGCCAGGCCCACTGAGACACACACTGAAGGCTACATGCTAACAGAGCAGACTGTTCACATTTCATGCTCTCTTACTGTATGCACACACTATGTTAAGAGGAATATGGATGGGATTGAGAAAATAAACACTTTCTTTTTCTCATCAGCTTGAGCATGCATAGGCTTACAATGCACAGTATTTAATTGACACTGCTATTCCAATGAAATAGTTATTTGCCTCTGTGCTCTTCCATTGTCATCTCCAGAAGAACTGAAAGGCTCCAGGTAACACTGCTTTACGAGCTTGGCTGTCAGTCAGTTCATCATTTGTACCCCCTACTGGGCATGCCCAAACAACTTGCCCTTGGGAGGAATCCCTTCCCTTCTCAAACCGGATGAACTTTCGGGGACATTCTGAAGGGCTGGTCGATGCCATTAAGCGTGTGTGAGAGGTATGTCCTAGGTTTTTCATTTGGCCTGAAGGAGAGAGATTCTACAAAACTGTTATCTGTCATGTTGAAATTCCCCACTGGGCAAAAACTGGTTGAATCAGCATGGTTTCCACGTCATTTTAACCAAATCGTTCTGTATGATTATGTTGAATCAATGTGGAAAGTGTATTTTATTTGAAAAAGGTCATCGGGGAATTTTGTCAAATTTTCACCCAACTTTTAACCTAAATCCAAAAGACCTGGTGACATATTTTTTTGATTTCACGTTGAACTTGCACTATTTGTCAATTCAACCAATTGACTTCAATTGACTGCTGTATATTTATGATTCTTGCAAAGTTCCCTTCAAACAACTGACATACTGTACACAACAGTTATGTTTGGTCAATCAATTAGTCAATGCTGCTCTACATTGACTGTTCTTGCAGAGTTCCCCAGCATTGTAGAGCATATTCCTCTATGGTTTACTAGCCGCGTGGAAAAGATTTGGTCCATTGATGTAGCTGAGTGACATACAGTGTGTCTCTCTGCACAGAGACTAGCTACAGCGGATCTAAGCGATCCTGAACAACAGGTGGGCTGGATGTCTTTACTTCCACTTGCAAACAATTTTCTTTGAAACTGAAAAGCTGATCCAAGACAGGAAGAATGTCACATTAGTGCTGCTTATTTTCTTTCATGGACCACACACACACATGGCACACACACAGGCACGCACACACGCGCACACACACACTCATGTGTACATACACACACACACACACACACACACACACACACACACACACACACACACACACACACACACACACACACACACACACACACACACACACACACACACACACACACACACACACACACACACACACACACACACACACACACACACACATGCGGCACATCCTCTTCGGAAGTCAATCATAAACAAAATGAAATCATACAAGCATGAGTTTCCTCAAAAACATACAAACACTGGCTCCAGAGACAGACACAAATAGACACATATGCACTTCTCATTTGATTTTCTTCTGGGTCTGTAGCTCTGCGCTGGTGGAGAGGAAAGAGAAGGCGAGCAGAGCGAGGGTCTGTAATCAGAGCCCCGGGCCGTCCGCCCTGCGGCTCTGTAGTGGTTTGAGAGCAGGCCAGACATTCCTGAAGAGATCGCCGCCCAGACATCCAGCAGCAGCCAGTCAGCATCAAATTCCAGAATAGCAGCGCCGTCACTAAAAATAGTCCTCTGGCCAGGAGAGCCAGGGAGGGAGCGGAACGAGTGCAGGATAGGGGGAACAAAAGATGAGAGAGGACAGGAGGAGAGCAGAGGGAATGGAAAAGGGATTGAGGCTTATTCCACCTCCATTCACAATGTTATCACAGCAGCTCAGAGGAAAAGGAGTGCCGGGGAGATCTGAATGTGACCGGCGTGTATGTACAGTGGCCTTCACTCACAGCCCCTAGCTCCTTTTAAAACAATATGTGTCAGCTATCTGAGGAACACACGCTTCCCTGTACCCAGGCCTGCTCTAGGCCCTGCACTGTGTTTATTTTTCCTGCCATGAACGGGCAGCTCCGTTTACAACACCCAGCCTAAACCCTCAACGTTCCTGCCATGAACGGGCAGCTCCGTTTACAACACCCAGCCTAAACCCTCAACGTTCCTGCCATGAACGGGCAGCTCCGTTTACAACACCCAGCCTAAACCCTCAACGTTCCTGCCATGAACGGGCAGCTCCGTTTACAACACCCAGCCTAAACCCTCAACGTTCCTGCCAGCTGCCTGGAACAGCAGCCAAATGCGCCAATTGGCATATCTGGATCTCAACTGCTGTTTTTGCTCTATAGGTAGAAATGCTCCTCACTTGACCTCATTCAAAACCCTTTTTCTTCAGCAAAAGACTGGTAAACTTAACTGAAGTATTAATTAAATGTTATAGATTCTTTATATTCTAAAATCCTCTCTATGGGATGTCTTTTGTCCTTTACATTTCAGTTAAATAGAGTGGGAAAAGCAGTGGCCTCTTTAGAGTGGACCCTCCAAGGCAAGCTGAAGTAGGATCAAGCCCCTAATGTGTAGTTAGTGTACCAACTTCCATCTCTCCAAGGCAGACTCAGGGTCAAAGTAAAGGACCGGATGGGGGTTTGAGTCTGGATACTCACAGGCACACCGAAACAGCGAGGGGAGTAGTTCAGAAAGTTTGCCAGCTGCATTTTATTTGAGGGTGAAAAAGTGAACCTGATTTTTCTGAAGAATCCAGAAGGGAAAAATCCCTTTGAAATTCAGGTCAATATCATGTCAAGGGTGTAGTTACTGTGTGCAGTCCTGATTTGAAAATAGCCGTTTTAATCCATGCCATCACTGACTGCCTGCATTCTCTTACATAGATGACAGACATCCAATGTATTACACAATGCTGTATTATGCCTCTGTACTCTAAGTACCTAGCTACAGGTTTTTGTAACTTCCTATCTCTGTTCTGACCTGACCGTTCATTGCTCTTAGTGCACTGAGGTAAAGATGGCTCTAAGCCACAGGAGGTTGGTGGAACCTTAATTGGGGAGGACGGGCTTGTGTTTATGGCTGAGCGGAATGAGTGGAATGGTATCAAATGGTTTCCATGTGTTTGATGCCATTCCATTTGCTCCGTTTCAGCCATTATCATGAGCCGTCTTCCCCTCAACTGCTCACTCTGCTCTTGTTCATTCACCTCTTATTTTCCCTCTGAGGCTTTCCCAAACACATATTAGGTAAACCAGGAATCTCCACAACTAGAAACATATTAAAAAGACTGATTCATAGTGTTGTTTAATGAATGTTTTACTTTGTTACACTGTTTTCTGGGCACCGAAGGCTACAGTATGAGGCACAAAACATAAATTCAACTATGTGAGAGGAATAACTACAGTACCTCTTTCTGTAGATATAATCTCACGTGACAGATTACACCCTGTTTAGAAATAAAGTTAGCTATCTACCTAGAATGAGAATTAGGTTAGGGGTTCCTATAAACCAAGTTTCTCTTCCTGGGCCTTTTGCCCTGTCTTGTCTGGACAACATGAGGCAGGTGTGCCATCTCACATATCAACAACGAAGCCCCAAAGACTCCTTACCTATGGCCAGATCAGCCAGCCAGCCACTCTCCCTAAAAGTAAATGTGGATCCAATTAGCCTAACAGCAGCAATGTTCTCTCTTGCCTACCAACCGCTTGTCTCTGTTCTGCTCTCAAAAACAGACTATTCTCTCTCCCAAAGACAGACAGACACGCTTACTCAATGTCCTGTCTCTGAAGTTTCTCTTGAGATATTTTTCCAATTCTCAAAAGTAGATTACAGTGGGAGTTAAATGCCAATAAAAGCAATAAAGATAGAAACTGAACAACACTGAATACACAAAGTCAGACAGGAAACAACTTCTTTAACGTGATCCATTTATTTGACTTGGTCCAGTACTACAGAAGCATGGTTTGAAGTAGAGGGATCAAGGACGTTTGGTTCCTTCCAATAACATTTCTTAAGAATTAGTCATATGTGATGAAATCTGATTGGTATACTTGACCATGATATATTGACCAACGCTTTCACAATGAAATGTCATCTTCACTCCCTCAATGCTATACGCATTGACACAATGATATCTCTCCATTTATGCAGTCAACACACCCACAAGCAGGCCAAATCATGAACAGAGTAGCTTTATACGTCAAATGAAAATGGCTTTATCACCAATAAATACAAGTATAAAAAACACCTTGATAATAATTCTCATTATCATAAAATTAAACATGATCATAAAACATAGCAACGCCATTCAACTTAAACCACCTTAGCAGTCCAGGTTCATCAACTGATACCAAAACAAAATCATAACAGTGGCAATAGCCAACAAAAATAATACTTAAATAACATAATAATACTATTATTACTGTCTTAATAACAATATCCAGTCAGGTTTTCCTATGCTTAGACTTTCTGCTACTAACTAATGTATATGCACCAGTTATTTCCAGTTTGGCAGATAGAGAGTTTAATCAGATTTTCTCCATTGTTTTCTCCTCATGTCATTCCTTTGTTTCAGATCTCCTTGCTTTGGTACAGATGGACTCTGACTACTTCTTTGGGATCAAACAAGGGGTTGTCAATGTGATGGCACATACATGTACGTGTTTATCTCTGTGTTGCTTAATATGTGTTAGCATTTTAGAAAGATTACTGTCATAATAACAACCCATGGATTTCCCCTTTGGGTGGTGTCAATGGGCACCTCTTTCTTTGGGAGGGGGTAGGTTGAAATGCCCTGTTCTCTGGGGTTGGGCCACCAGGCTGTATTAGTAAGTTGACTCTTGATTTGATGTAAGTTCACAGGTAAACACTCTGCAACATGACTGAACTCAGGTCAGCTGCTCTGACCCCTCAGGTGTACCAAAAACAGGGGAAACACTGAGATCTCACTGACATCAGATCAGTCCCCTGATCTCTTACGGCCAAACTCAGGGAAGAAATACTTTCTGCCATAACATAAAGCAATATAAAGTTTCTATATTTTGGAGAATCAAAAACAGAAGCGTAATAAAACAAAATACTAACATAGTATAATTTCATCACTGTAAATCCAGTTGACAATAAAAGGCAATACAAAGGGCAATAAAATGCAATATAATACAGAACGGGTCTGTCGTTTCAATCAATAACCAGAACCTTGCACTAGCGGACCTTTGAAATCATTCAATATGTTAATTCTGTTGCTTGGGGGTTGCTATGGTTTTCCATACACATATTCTGATGATACAGTATAATCAATGTATCAGTCACATCTCCCTCTCCATCCCAGTTTAAAAGGCCATTCTAAACACACTCCATAGAACACACTCAGCCCATGACACAAGTTGCTTTGCCAGCCTCTAGCTTTTGGCCTAAAACAATCTCTTAACAAAAAAGTGACAGCTTGTCAGGCTATTATTGTTGCAGAAATGAATTCATTTTCAGATGGGGTTTCCCAGCTATCATAAAGGTTCCAGGGGCACATACAGTACCCAATCCATTTCACCCCCTGCATCAATGAAGCTTCTTCTCATATTTGGTAAAAAATGTAATACAATACTTTCCATTTCCTTCCTTTCTACTCAGAACTCACTTTCTCTGTTACTTTCTCTAGTCTACATCTCTGTTTCCTTCAACTCAGCAACTCAACTCTTTCACCCTTTCCGACAGGAAAGGCTTCTCAAATCTCACCTTCACTGAGAACATTCTCTTTCACTCAAACACTTGTTTCCCGCTAAAATCTCTACTACTCTCTACCTCTCTCTACCGTTATTATGTTTCTCTCTACTACATTATACCTCCCTCTAATAAAAACAATAGCTGGCTAATGGTGCTTATTTGACAAAATGGCCCTGTACACACAGCTGGAAACCTGACAGCACAGACCACGGAACCCACCTGACTGGTGCGGATAACATCTCCCGCACCAACACGTCTCCAGCCATTGTCTGTGGAATGTGCAGTGTCATCAGAGCACTGAAACAAATCCTTCTTCTAAGCCCTTTGTGGAGTTGGAGGGGGATGGTTTAAACAAATTAAACTAGGCTATAACAATATCCACAGATAACAACCTGAGCATTGTGTACACGACTTGTAGGGTTTCTCTGCCATTTCCAGCTGGTAGGACTCTGTAGCCAAGTTATGCCAATTGAGTGAGAAGGCCTCAGCAGAGGCAACTCCAGCACTGGACTACAGGCATACAGACAAAACAACCACAGACATGGCTGTTTATTTGCCAGGAACATTCCGGGCCTATGAGAGGGTGTCTGGGCCATCTACCTTCTAAGGTGAGCAGCTCCAGACCCCCTGACCAGGCCTTGTGTTTAACCAAATCATCAAACTGCTGACACATCAAGCAAGAAAGAACTGCACGAAAAGCCTAATTGTTTAAGACTCTGTCATCTCTCTGGGCTTGGTTCTTGTTCCTGACAGTGTGTATTTTGGGATGGAGACGGGACTGTTTCATCTCAACTGCTGTTTAATGTCTGTGTGACCCCTGACCTGTGACTGTGTAAGGCTATAGGCCATTGTGTGACCCCTGACCTGTGGCTGTGTAAGGCGATAGGCCATTGTGTGACCCCTGACCTGTGACTATGTAATGCAATAGACCACAGTGTGTTCCGTTAAGGTCCTGGGTCTCTCTCTCTCTCACCACATTCACATGTATAATAATCAAAACAGCACAAATGGTGACAGGTTGGCCTGCATCCATCTTGCTTCACTTTCAGGAAATGACTTACATAATTTAATTTAGATCCTAAAAGGCACTTCCTACATATTCCCTAATATCATATGCTCATATATAGGACATACGCTTTTATGGTGATATACATAGCCACATTTCTTACATATGCAGCCATATTAATATATCATGTATACATGTTTCACTTCCTTGGGCAACATAACAATGATATATGTCAGTTCCACAATCCACACAAAGGGTTGGAGACATTGAGCTTTGGACTATTCCAGTACTGCCAGAACCCACCAGTTTTGTATTCATACTAAATCTACGCAAATATTAATAAATAGTTAACATCGTCAGTTATTATGGAGCAAGACCCTGGTTTGTTTTTTACATGAAGTAAAAGATCACAAAAACATGTGCTCTGTGTGAGTTTTAAGGTGCTTTTGTAAACTCAAACTCAATTCATGGTTCGCTTCGAGAGCCAACCAGTTTCTGGTTGCTGCGTATGTGATTCTAACTTGCCTTTTGCTGAACATGTAAACATTTGAACACAGCAAAGTCTACGGGCGGATGGAGGAGGAAGGCTGGGCGGCATTCTCTCATGCCAGTTGTTTATTCACTCCACTCACGTCGTTTGAAAACCCTGCTAACTGAATGTCCTTTGGCCTGAGAAGTGCATAATAGTCATGTATTGTATGTATGAGTGTGTGTATAATATAGTTTCCAACATGGATTTGAACCCCAGTGAGAAAACTATAACCTTCCAAAAGGTTTAGGTAGGCTATCTCAGCAACATACGGGTCACTGGTCGTCAATGACATACACATACATGTACACACAGACACACACACACACCAACAGAGACAGATGTTACAGCCTCAGCCTGGCCATCTGGCTGCCTCCTCTATCCCCTCCTCGTCTAGGTGAGGTTGCTGCTGATGTCCAGGGCTTGCTGGTACACCTGAGTCATGTCGTCCAGGTCCCCCAGCAGGGAGAAGCTGCCGTTGTCCCCCGGGGACCCCCGCAGTCTGGGGGTCCGGCTGAACTTTGACCCGTGGAGCAGAGGGGCTGCCTGGAAGCCCTTGAAACTGGCCAGCTGCAGCAGGTTTTCGGCTGACACACAAGCCCTGATGTTGGGGCGGTGGGGGGCGGTGGGGGGCCAGTCGGGGACAGCCTGGGGGATACGACGCCATCCTCCAACACCATGCTGGATGGACGGCTCTGGCTACGGGACAGGCCGGAGTCGCCCTGGGAGGGGTCCCCGAGAGCACCAGCTGAGGGAGGGCCGCTATAGGTGGAATACTTCCCGTTGCGTTTCAAGATGCCCTTCCTCCCCACTACTCTCCTGGGCGGGGAGCTGCAGGCAGCAACCAGGGACATGGTGGCACCCACTAGCAGCTCGGAGGACTCACTGCGCTCCGGGGAGGAGTAGTACCCTGATTCCCTTTGTTGGTTGTTCTTCAGGATGCCCTTCCTGGGAAGGGTGGGCACCATCTTTGCCGGCGAGCCCCCTGCCAGGCCGGGCTCCTCCTCTTCCTCCTCTCTGTCGGGGCTAGAGCAGCCTGGTTCTCCCTCGGCTGGCCTGAGGCCCATCATCGCTCCACCACTCCCCAGCTCCACCTCCTCCAGGCTGGGCGAATGCTGCTTCTCCATTAGCCGGGTCTTCAGGATCCCCTTGGGCCTCTTCAGCCCGGGCTTCTCCCCCTCCCCTCCACCGTGGGGCCCATCTCCCACCTCGTTCTCTTTCTTGGACTTCTTGGGGCGCTGGCGGAGGACCAGGGGCAGCAGGGCGGTGGGTTTGCCCGGCCAGGGCTCTGTGCGGTTCTGCCAGTCAATGAAGCGGGCCAGCATGGGAGAGGAGGTGCCATTGTCCCGCTGGGTCTCGCAGTCGCACACGCTGCTCTTGCAGCCCCAGTTGACCCACCAGTGGTTGGCGATGTCTTCCACCGTTGCCCGCCGCTCTGGGTTCACCATCAACATCCAGCGGATCAGACCACGGGCATCTGGGAGGGGAAATAGGAGGGGAGCATAGTTTAACATTCTGGATTTGAGCACAACAGGGGGTATGTAGGAGCTGGGTGACACTTCACTGTTGTTTTTTGCTGCAGAGCATTTATTATCTAATAATCATTATATTTAGTGTGTAGAGGGAAACTAGATCTTAGACCAGGGTTTCCCAATAGGCATCCCGCAAAAATCTTTAAAAAAAAAATAGTTGTTAGACATAAAAGACTGTAAAATCACCAGAAAATCAGCTCAAAGTGATTTTAATTGAGAGATTCTGTTCCCAAGTATTCCCACGCATAAATAGAGAGGCATATGTGATCCCAATGTAATCAAGGTTTGAAATGATTATGTTTGGGATTCTTGCACTCAATTTGCAGTGTACAAATGATTTATAACAATGTTGTGGCCCCCCGACCATCCGCTCAAGGAAACATCGGCCCACAGAGGAATGTAATTGGGTATCCCTGTCTCAAACTGTAGGTAGAGGGTCTTGACCTGTACCTGAGGACTGGGTGGGCTCTCTGTACTCTCCGTTGCTGATCTGGCGGATGAGGTTCTTGTGGTCTCCTCCATCGAACGGCATGGTCCCATAGACCAGGGTGTATAGGAGTACCCCCAGAGCCCAGCTGTCCACCTATAACAACAAAACACACACACGGGTAACTACACAGATCAGGATCACGATCAGATAGACTGAACGTGAGAGATCAGACAGTAAAATCTGTCACTGGAGACGCAGTTGAAAAAAATTGGAATCTCTCATTTCCCTTTTCCAATTTCCAGTAACTGGTAAATGAGGCTCAATGCCATTACTGGGTTAGCAACAGATCATTAAAACATTAACAAGGAGCGTACTATATCTGAACTGGAACGACATATGTAGTAGCGACAGCTGAAACAGTGTAAGCACTGCACAGCTATACACTCTAGAAAGGGTTCTACATGGAACACAAAAGGGTTCTACCTGCAACCAAAAAGGTTCTTCAAAGGGTTCTCCTATGTGGAAAGCCGAAGAAACTTTTAAGGTTCTAGATAGCACCTTTTTTTTCTAAGAATGTACCATATTGCTCTACAACATAATATCATAGGAAATCATCATTTTGGCACATTTTTGCAAAAAGACAAAAGGTTACGGTAATCTGATATTTTTCTCAACACATTGCAGTCAATTTGAAAAGATGAGTCTCTCTCTCCTTCCCTCTCTCTCTCCCTCCCTCCTCCCCCTCCATTCCCTCTCCCACCTATTTTCCCTCCCTCCCCCTCCTCTCTCTCCCTCCTCCCCCCATTCTCTCTCCCTCCTTTCCCTGCCTCTCTTTCCTCTCATCTCTCTCTCTCTCCCTTTCCCTCTTCTATCTCCCTCCTCTCACCCACTTCTGTCTGTCTGTTGACTCTCTCTACTCTCTCCCCTTTCTCCCCCTCCCTCACTCCCCCAATTCTCTCTCCCCCACCATTATATGTCTGTTGTCTCTCTCTCCCCTCTCTCCCCCTCCCTCATTCCCTCTCTTCTCTCTCCCACCTCCCCCTCCATTCACTCAGATAGGCTGAAGAGACAGACAGACAGACAGACAGACAGACAGACAGACAGACAGACAGACAGACAGACAGACAGACAGACAGACAGACAGACAGACAGACAGACAGACAGACAGACAGACAGACAGACAGACAGACAGACAGACAGACAGACAGACAGACAGACAGACAGACAGACAGACAGACAGACAGACAGACAGGCAGGCAGGCAGGCAGGCAGGATGGCAGGCAGGAAGGCCAACAGGCAGGTTGACATACAGGCAGGCAGGCAGGATGTGACGACCCTCCCACTCTGTCTGCCGTATTCTGTCTTTGTTCTTGTTTTCTTATTAGGATGCCGGTGGGCGGAGTTGAGAGGGTCGTCAGCTACATGGGAAACACCTGGGCCAGGTGTCTCCCAGGATAAATAGACCTCTTCCACATTCATGGAGGAGACTCTCTCCATGCAGACACCCGTTGTAGATTGTGTTGTGGTTCTTGGTGGCCGTTTGTTTGTTTGCTTTGGCACCTTTCATCACCCTGCATTATCACATTCATGCATGCAAAACACTCACTTACACTACTGATTACTGATTACACACACCATTGTATATTATACTTAGTTACTTCTTTAATAAATATAGATTTTGCTACTCCTTATCTCCACGTTGTCTCCCTTTGTTACGGGCTTTGAGCCGGTTCGTGACAAGTGGGGGCTCGTCCGGGATCTTTGAACTATTGGTTTGGGAGACCGTGGAGGTACGTGTTTGGATTGAATATGGTGTTTGAGTGTGATCGGCCCAGTATTGGTTGCCTTTTTGTTTGGTTTGTGTGCTATGTTGGAGAGAGTATAATGGTTAGTTTCCAGGCCCTGCCTAGCCTGAACTCTTGTTCTACTTTCTGTTGGGACGTCAGTCTGAAGTGAGTAATCTGCTGTGTACCTCGGTGGGAGATTTGGGTAGGGTAGTGGAACTTGCTACCCGGAGCTATAGCCTTTTTCCCCTGATAGGTTTAGCGACGTGTTTCATTTTTGGAATATGTTGGGCATGGTTAATGTTTGTTATTTTTGTGTGGTGTCTGTGGACTGAGCAGTTGTCTCGGGGGCACATCCGTGGCTTGGTGGAATTTGCCAGCATGCTGGGGAGTTCTATTTCCTTGCCAGCGGGCTACAGTGCGTAAATTCCCACCGCAAATCTGCACGAAGACTAGGGTTGAGTTATTGTAGGTTTTGGGGAAGCTCCATATCTCATCTCTCTTCTGTGGTGCTCAGGGTGATTGTCAATTCTCGGGTTGTGTTCTGGTGTGCTCAGCAGAAGGGAAGAGCGAGAATTGTTTTTGTGTGATTATGGCGTCTTATGTAGATAAGTTCATTCGCTCTCCATCAGAGGAATTGTTAGATTTAGGTACTAAAGAACAGCTGTTGAAGGTCGCGGAACACTACAAGGTTGAGATTAGTGATAAACGTCTAAAGAATTCTATTAGGTTGATATTGAAAGCCAATCTGATGGAGAGTGGTATTCTTGAAGTTACCACCGGGCCAGCCTCTGCTGAGGATTTGTTGTCTCCCCATAACGTTACAATGGCCATTCCATCGGTTAGTCCTAGTAGCCTTCTTTTTGAACAGCAGAAAGAACTGCTTTTGTTACAGCTAGAGCATGATCGTGAGAAGCTAGAGCATGATCGTGAGAAGCTAGAGCATGATCGTGTGAAATATGAAAAGGAATTGGCATTTAAACAAGATATGGAGCGTGCTAAAATCAAGTTGCAACAAGAACGTATAGAGTTGGTTAGGGAAGGAAAGATCTCAGGGGAGAGTTTGTTTTGGGAAGGTCACCCAGATTTACCTAGGGGTAGTTCCGCTTTTGGTCGTGCCCCAGAGACATTTGATATTGTTGGGAACTTGCGGTTATTGCCTCGGTTTAATGAAAGGGACCCCGAGACATTCTTTTCGTTGTTTGAGCGGGTTGCTGACGCTAGGAGTTGGCCTGATTCTGACCGCACTTTAATGTTGCAGTGTGTGCTGACTGGTAAAGCGCAGGAAGCATATTCAGCTCTTAGTGTACACGACAGTGCCAGTTATGATAAAGTTAAAACAGCTGTGTTACAGATTTATGAATTGGTCCCTGAGGCTTACCGCCAACGATTTAGAACTTTAAAAAGGGACGATAACCAGACTCATGTTGAGTTTGCGCGACAGTTATCTTTACAGTTTAATCGCTGGTGTTCTGCCTCTGCAGTTGTGACTTTCAAGGGCTGTGTGATCTGATTATGTTAGAGCAATTTAAGGACACAATTCCTGATCGTATTGCCACTTATATTAATGAACAGAAAGTAAAGAATGTTGCTGAAGCTGCGGTTTTGGCGGACGAGTATGTGTTGACTCACAAAAGTGTCTTTGCAAAACCCCGTATTCGGAAAGAGTGGGGGTGTTCGGATAGATTTGGGCTTCGCTCACCGAGATACTTTGATTCTCGGGCAGAGTTCTATTCAACTAGGGTTGAACCTGACTCCCATGGTAAGGCTGACTTTGGGCAGGAGTGTCACTACTGTCAAGGTTCAGGTCATTGGAAAAACGAATGTCCACTTCTCAGGTCAAAGGGTGCTTACGCTAAATCTAAGCCTGCTGCGTTAGCTGCACCTGTTCCACATCAGTTCATTCTTGACTCATTTCCTCAGGCCCAGGAGAATGTGAAAGTCCATATTGATCCAGACTATTTACCTTTCATTACAGAAGGTTTTGTGTCTATGTTAGGAAGTAAAGACCTAGTGCCAGTGAAGATCCTGAGAGACACAGGTGCCTCTGAATCATTTGTGTTGGAGTCTGTGTTACCCTTTTCTGCTGAGACTGATTCGGGGAATAGTGTTCTAATTAGGGAATAGGTTTGAACACTCTGTCAGTTCCATTGCATAAACTGATGTTGGATTGTGGGCTGGTGAAGGGTGAAGTTGTTGTGGGGGTGCGTCCTTCATTGCCTATTGAGGGTATCGACGTTATCCTTGGGAATAACTTAGCAGGTGAGCGGGTATGGCCAGTTGTGTTTCCATCTCTAGTGGTTTCCACTAAGCCGTCATTTGTTGGGATTCCTGATGAGAGTGTACAGAGTTTCCCAGAGGTGTTCTCTGCGTGTGCAGTGACACGTTCTATGAGCCGTGGCGAACTAGTCACTGCGCCGACTAATGATAATAATACAAAGTATGTCACTGTTTTCCCTGTTATCCCGTTATCTGTAACCCGCTCAGATCTAATCAATGCTCAACGGGATGACCCCACGTTGGAAGAGTTGCGTGATCAAATTGTGCCTATAGAACAGTTGGGAGATGTCGCCCATGGCTATTTTCTCCAAGAGGATGTCCTGATGAGAAAGTGGGTGTCTCATGATAGTGTTTTTCTGGGGGAGGCAATTAGTCAGGTTGTTGTACCAGTTAAGCCGTGAGTTGGTGTTGGAAACTTCTCACAGTGACGTTGCTGGACATATGGGGGTGAGGAAAACCTACAATCGCATATTAAGACATTTCTTTTGGCCTAGATTAAAGAGGGATGTTTCTGATTTTATCAAAACTTGTCACACCTGTCAATTAACTGGTAAGCCTAATCAAGCTATTAAACCAGTACCATTGTTTCCTATTCCTGTACTCAGCCAACCTTTTGAGTATCTAATTATTGACTGTGTGGGTCCTCTGCCTCATTCTAAAAAGGGTAGCAGTTACCTGTTCACTGTGATGTGTCAGACCACTAGGTTTCCTGCTGCCTATCCTCTCCGATCTATCACGACTAAATCGGTGTTAAAAGCTTTGACTCAGTTTCTCTCATTGTTTGGAATCCCTAAGGTCATTCAGAGTGATCAAGGATCTAATTTTACCTCTAATCTGTTTGGTCAGGTTCTTCAACAGCTTCATATTAAACACAATGTGTCTAGCGCCTATCACGCGCAAAGTCAAGGAGCACTGGAACGTTTCCATCAAACACTTAAGTCTTTGTTGAGAGCTTATTGTACTGAGATGGATAAGGATTGGGAGGAGGGGTTGCCTTGGTTACTGTTAGCCGCTAGGGAAGTTTCACAGGAGAGCACAGGTTTCAGTCCAAATGACCTTGTGTTTGGACATAGGGTGCGTGGACTTTTATCTGTTCTCCAGGATGACTGGAAGTCTCCCGAGCCTCCTCAGTCCCTGTGTTCGTATGTGTGTGATTTCCGGCGACGGCTGTATGCCGCTGGTGAAATGGCTAAAGAGAAGTTATCATCTTCACAGGATAGGATGAAGGGCATATTTGATCGCCGAACTGAGCCTCGTCACTTTAGTCCAGGTGACCAGGTTCTTGCTCTGCTGCCAATTGTTGGTTCTCCTTTTCAAGCCAAGTTTCAAGGTCCATATACAGTGGTGCGCCAGTACACTGAGCAAAATTATCTAGTTGCCACTCCAGAACGGAGGAAAGCACACCAGCTGTGCCATGTAAATCTGTTAAAACCCTATTATGCACGTTCCTCTGAGACTGAACAGTGGGATTCTACAGAGGACGGTAAACCTGTTCTTTTGGCTGATACCGTTGTTTCCTTGGGTTCTTGTCGTGCTAGATCTGTGCATGAGGAGGAAGATGTTCCTGGTCCTGACGATTGTATATTGCAGGGTAGATTGAAAAATTCAGAAACACTGGATATTTTAGACAGTCTTCTCACTCACCTACCTGTTGATGAGCGGAAAGAGATGGTTGGTCTGATTCAGAGATTTCCAGGTTTATTTTCTGATACACCTACACGTACAAACTTAATAGAACATGATATTGACATTGGAGGTGCTGACCCCATTCGTCAGCGGTTCTATAGAGTTTCTTCAGAGAAACTACGTTGTCTGGATGCTGAGGTCAAGTACATGCTGGAGAGTAAGATAGCAGAGCCTTCTTTCTCCAGTTGGGCTTCTCCTGTATCTTGGTCAGTAAACCGGATGGAACAAACCGTTTTTGTACGGACTACCGTAAGGTAAACAGTGTCACAAAGCCAGATTCATTTCCTCTTCCTCGGATGGAGGACTGTGTTGATCAAGTCGGTGCAGCTAAGTTTGTGAGCAAATTTGACCTGTTAAAAGGCTATTGGCAGGTGCCACTGACGAGTAGGGCACGTGAAATCTCTGCCTTTATTACACCCTTTGGTCTGTACTCGTATTCAGTTATGAGTTTCGGTCTGCGCAATGCACCTGCCACTTTTCAGCGACTTATGAACAGGGTTGTCGCCGGTCTGACCGGGTGCGCTGTTTATTTGGACGATGTAGTGATCTATGCAGATACTTGGGAAGAACATCTGTCCCGTATTCAAGCCTTGTTTGAACGTCTGGCTGCAGGTCGCCTCACAATCAATCTGGCAAAATGTGAGTTTGCTCAGGCGACCGTTACATACCTTGGAAAAGTGGTTGGGCAGGGTGAAGTGCGTCCTGTTCGGGCTAAAGTGGTGGCTATTGATGCTTTTCCACCACCAACTACTAAAAAAGAAACTGATGCGTTTCTTGGGCATGATTGGTTATTACCGTAGTTTTTGTAATAACTTCTCTACTGTGGTCGCTCCCTTGACAGATATGCTGAAAGCTAAGGCTGTTTACGTTTGGTCTACTCGTTGTCAACACGCTTTTGAAGATTCAAAGAGGTTGCTTACCTCAACTCCAGTGCTGGCTGCTCCTCGCATGGATTTGTCATTTACCTTGCAGGTGGATGCTAGTCATGTGGGGGCAGGTGCAGTTTTGCTGCAAGCAGATGTGTCTGGGATTGAGAAGCCTGTTAGTTTCTTTTCTAAAAAGTTTAACGATTATCAGTTGAACTATTCGGTTATTGAAAAGGAAGCGCTAGCACTCATTTGGGCGCTACAACACTTCGAAGTGTATGTCGGGTCGGGGTAGTACCTATTGTGGTCTACACCGACCATAACCCCTCACTTTTTTGAGGTCCATGATGTGTCCAAACCAGAGGATAATGCGATGGTGTTTATTTTTACAATCATTCCATCTCGATGTGAGGCACATCCGGGGGACTGAAAACGTGATTGCTGATGCGCTCTCTCGTGCGCCCTGTTCCTAATGTTTACGTGACTAACCATTGTTTCGTATTGTCATGTTCTCTCTGTCCTGTCTGCTCCCTCCTGGTCTTGTTTTCTTTCCTCTTAAATGTTGCTTCCTGTGCGAAGGTTGCTGAGGTCTGGGGAGGAGGTTGGCTGGGGCAAATTGTAAGTGTGAACACGTAAACCCTCATCAATTTGGGGCACAGAGGCCTGTGTCAATTTGGGGCGCAGAGGCCTGTGTCAATTTGGGGCGCAGAGGCCTGTGTCAATTTGGGACGCAGAGGCCTGTGTCAATTTGGGACGCAGAGGCCTGTGTCAATTTGGGACGCGGGAGGCTGGTATGTTGTTCCGGGGTCCTTGTTGGTCCCCGGTTTTATGGGGGGGAATGTGACGACCCTCCCACTCTGTCTGCCGTATTCTGTCTTTGTTCTTGTTTTCTTATTAGGATGCCGGTGGGCGGAGTTGAGAGGGTCGTCAGCTACATGGGAAACACCTGGGCCAGGTGTCTCCCAGGATAAATAGACCTCTTCCACATTCATGGAGGAGACTCTCTCCATGCAGACACCCGTTGTAGATTGTGTTGTGGTTCTTGGTGGCCGTTTGTTTGTTTGCTTTGGCACCTTTCATCACCCTGCATTATCACATTCATGCATGCAAAACACTCACTTACACTACTGATTACTGATTACACACACCATTGTATATTATACTTAGTTACTTCTTTAATAAATATAGATTTTGCTACTCCTTATCTCCACGTT